>NC_092113.1:12035146-12339225 GCF_045679555.1 Salvelinus alpinus
AAGTGGATTTAACAAGTGACATCAATAAGGGATCATAGCTTTCACGCGGATTCAACCTGGTCAGTCTATGTCATGGAAAGAGCAAGTGTTGTTATAGTTTTGTATACTCAGTGTATACTTTATAGCCTCGACTCAACTAACTTCTGGAGACCTTTTAAGAGCAAAACTTAAAAGCTCTCTTCCAGTACTTGTGATGGGGCTGGCATTTTTAAAGCCGGTCTCTCATCTCAGTGAAATGACAGATATTGCCACAGCTGTAGAGGTACCAAAAACAGTCAGTTCATTAATTCCACTGTGTATTTTTCTGTTAGAACTTTTATCAGACAGGTGTTATGAGGTGTCCCGATGGCGTATCAGTGTCGGAGCTGAGAGAGGCTTGTGATTACCTCTGTATCAACTTCAGTGCCAGCACAGTCAAGTGTCGGGACCTCAGTGAGTATAACCACCCATTATGTGTACTCTATGTGTAAACTGACCAGATTAGGGGATTGCCCAAGGTAGGGGTAGTGGCAGGCAAAATAAATGGGATATGCAGTACAGCAGCCATTACAAATATATATTTACCAGTATGAGCAACTCTTATGACAGCACAACATGTCACAAGGATACCCACATCTATGAATCTTAACAAGAACAAGTTGAGGTACTAAATGTTTTTGGAGTGAATATTTTGTTTGAGAATGATTGCGAAATGACTTCATAGCATTCAAACCTCCTTGCAGTCTCAACAAATACATATCCTTCACTTGATTATCATGATAGTCACTTGGCCAAACTCACTGTCTCTTTCTGTTCCCAGGTGCCCTGCTTCATGAGCTGTCCAACGATGGGGCACGGAGGCAGTTTGAGGGCTTCCTGGAGGAGCTGGTGGTGCCTGCCATGGTGTCATGTGCCCAGGGAGGGGAGAGGGAGTGCCACATCGTGGTTTTGGCCGACGATGACATTGTGGACTGGGATGAGGAACACCCTCCACCCATGGGAGAGGAGTATTCCCAAAGTAAGGCACCAGTCACAACACACACATCACAAATCCTAAAGTACTCTGAAAAATTACCAACTTCCAAAATCCATGCCAATTCAAAATTGGTCACATTTAAAAGGTTACGCAACAGGAGACACCTCGTCATTTTTGGAAGCATGTTTTTGACGCAGCAGTGTTAGGGTTTCTATCAAGAGTGTATGTAGGAGTGGTTGCTTATTAACTTTTAACTTTAGGTAGCTAGCTAACCATCTCGCCTAACTGTGCGCCGGAACAACTTCAATGTTGAGTGAATGAATAGGTTTCTCTCTCTTCTGTCCAGTTTTGTACAGCTCCAAACTCTACCGCTTCTTCAAGTACATCGAGAACAGAGACGTTGCCAAAACCCTGCTGAAGGAGAGAGGTTTGAAGAACATCCGGATAGGCATTGAGGGTGAGTTGGGCTTGTTCTACCCAAGCTACCCCCGGTAAAATTTGAATTGATATACATTACACATGGATTTCCACTGATCTGTTACTGTGTCCCAGGGTACCCAACCTATAAGGAGAAAGTGAAGCGGCGCCCGGGAGGAAGGTCAGAGGTCATCTACAACTACGTGCAGCGGCCCTTCATTCAGCTGTCCTGGGAGAAGGAGGAAGGGAAGAGCCGCCACGTGGACTTCCAGTGCGTCCGCAGCAAGAGCGTGCCCAACCTTGCGGTGCCAGGGGAGGGGGGCGGAGGTGGGGCGGCCTGGGGGGGCACCATGCCCTCCCCGCAGGTGGATGAGCTGGACAGGCTCAACGGGCCAGCGTTCTCTCAACTCCCCCAGACTGCAACCAATGAAAGCTGAGACTCTCGAACCACACCCCCACCTCCAATCTGCTGCTACCCATCTCATCCCGAGGCTCTTGGACTATTTCCTTCAAACCAGTGGAAGTCGTTATTCCCTTGGAAGCAAGCATATTGGCAAGAGCACAGTGCTTGTCTTCAACAGAGTGCACATTAAAAGCTAAGGTATTGTTGGCTATGTTGGATATATTGCACCTCTGATAACTGCAAGACTGTCCCCCCATACAGAGGGCTATGTTACTGTTCTAACTAGGCACTTTTGTTTGGAATGCGAAATCGTCATTTTGGTGGATAGCTTTGAATGTCAGACTATTTCAGAGATAGCTTTTATACACATACATGTGCAATATATGCACATTTTATGACGTTATGTGTCGTCTGTGATGGTATGCATTTAAAATACCTGCTGTTTTAGTCACTGTTGTAGGCATGCAAATGAGATGTAGGCCTTTGAATGAAGCCAATTTGTTTTACATTCCATTCCAAATTACATGTTCCCATGGCAACATGACCTTATGAATATGTGCCACGTTCAACATGTTGATGCGTCTGCCATGTTACACTGTCTCCCTGAGCCTGTAGATCCTATAATCAGTTGTAGGCTAGATGAATGTGTGCCTTGAGTAATTAAAGAGCATTATACATATTTTTCATGACAAGCGTGATGTGACATGGGAAGTAGCTATGCTGCAGTTCTTTCTTTAGCCCCTTTTATACCTGGTGCTAACATGTGTCCTGATCTTGTCCACATGTTTAAACAGGTGGTGTAGATCTGAATGTGATCAGATCTTCATGACCATCACCAGAGGTAGTCTGGGATTAATTGATTGGTTGCATGAAAGCTCAGTGGGCAGAGCTTAGTGACAGGTTAGTGGGTGGAGTTTCCAAGTGAGAGTCAAATAAAGAAATTGGCTCGCAGGGAGGTAGGTTGGAAATGGATGAAGGGTGTTAAAAAGAGTGTTGTGAGGTCGCCAGTTCAAATCCCAATGCAGCTTTTATTTTCCAACCTTTGTCAGTAGATTAGAATATTGGCTTTCTAAATGACGGACTGACTGAACAGCTTTATATACACAGCGTCTTCGGAAAGAATTCAAACCCCTTGACTTTTTCCACATTGTTGTTACAGCTGTATTCTAAAACAGATTAAATAAAACAAAATCCTCAGCAATACACTCACAAACTACCCCATAATGACAAAGTGAATACAGGTTTAGATGTTTTTGCAAATGTATAAAACCTTATTTACATAAGTATTCAGACCCTTTGCTATGAGACTCAAAATTGAGCTCAGGTGCACCCTGTTTCCATTGATCATCCTTGAGATGTTTCTACAACTTGGAGTCCACCTGTGGTAAACTCAATTGATTAGATATGATTTGGAAAGACACACACACACACACACACACACACAGGTGTGTGTAAGGTCCCGCAGTTGACAGTGCATGTCAGAGCAAAAACCAAGCCACGAGGTAGAAGGAATTGTCCGTTGAGCTCAGAGACAGGATTGTGTCGAGGCACAGATCTGGGCAAGGGTACCAAAAGAAAAAATGGTCTACAGCATTGAAGGCCACCAAGAACACAGTGGCCTCAATCATTCTTAAATGGAAGAAGTTTAGGAAGAGTCTTGGTGGTTCCAGAGCTGGCCACCCAGCCAAACTGAGCAATCGGGGGAGAAGGGCCTGGGTCAGAGAGGTGACCAAGAACCCGATGGTCACTCTGACAGAGCTCTAGAGTTCCTATGTGGAGAAACTTCCAGAAGGTCAACCATCTCTACAGCACTCAACCAATCAGGCCTTTATGGTAGAGTGGCCAGACGGAAGACACTCCTCAGTAAAATAAACATAACAGCCCGCTTGGAGTTTGCCAAAAGGCACCTGAAGACTCTCAAACCATGAGAAACAATATTCTCTGGTCTGATGAAACTAAGATTGAACTCTTTGGCCTGAATGCCAAGTGTCACGTCTGGAGGAAACCTTGCACCATCCCTACGGTGAAGCATGGTGGCGGTAGCATCATGCTGTGGGGATGTTTTTCAGCGGCAGGGACTGGGAGACTAGTCAGGATCGAGGGAAAGATGAACGGTGCAAAGTACAGAGAGATCCTTGATGAAAACCTGCTCCAGAGCACTCAGGACCTCAGACTGTGGCGAATGTTCACCTTCCAACAGGACAATGACCCTAAGCACACAGCCAAGACAACGCAGGAGTGGCTTTGGAACAAGTCTCTGAATGTCCTTGAGTGGACCAGCCAGAGCCTAGACTTGAACCCGATCGAACATCTCTGGAGAGACCTGAAAAATAGTTGTGCCAGCAATGCACCCCATCCAACCTGACAGAGCTTGAGAGGATCTGCAGAGAGGAATGGGAGAAACTTCCCTAATACAGGTGTGCCAAGCTTGTAGCTTCTTACCCAAGAAGACTCGAGGCTATAATCACTGCCAAAGGTGCTTCAACAAAGTATAGTAAAGGGTCTGAATACTTATGTAAAATGTGATCTTTTTTTCAATTTCTAATACATTTGCAAGCATTTCTAAAAACCTGTTTTTGCTTTGTCATTATGGGGTATTGAGTCGATTGATGAGGTTAAAAACAATTGAATCAATTTTAGAATAAGGCTGTAATGTAACAATGTTGAAAAAGTGAAGGGGCCTGAATACTTTCCGAATGCACATCACCCCCTCCCTTTTGAAACCTTCAGAGGGACGGAAACTAGGAGAGGAAATGTGGGAACAAATCACTTGTTTCTTACAACTTCTTCTCCATAGTGTATCAGACAAATTACAGTTAGAGGGGTGGAATCCAAAAATACATAGGTAAAGTCGTAACAATACATTTAACTAGATGTGTTAGACATTCTATTCTACATTCTTTTAATGTGTACATACTTTGATGAATACGAGCTGTTTCAGAGAAGTTATGGCTGATTTCAAAACGGTAGGATACACCGGAGCATCCTTCGCGAGGAAAGGAGGAATCTCTTTACACTGCAGTTATTCTGCAATTACTGCATCAAATACCAGTCGACTGCAGTTACAAAACTGCAATCTAGGGGGAAACCCTAAAACTGAAATTTCTTCACTAATCTAAACCAACTGTACCCCTAAAGACAAGGAATGAAAAAAAATAAGTTCAACATAGGGGTTTTATTTAATGCTGTTCAAATCTACCACCATAGTGCAGGTCAGTATTGCTACCATCAGTGAAACAAGCGGACTGCCATTGACTGGCTAAATGTGCTCTTTGAAGGGAGAAACAATACAACTAAAAGCCAATTTAAGCCTGATTCGAAAACGTGGTCGGAGGCGCGGTATGGATGGTGTGACGCAATTGCGGAGCCTCCGGGGGCATGCAGAGGCCAAATTGAGCGCGGTACTGCATCGCCTTGTGCCTCACAAATTTTGTAACAATGCAGAGGGCTCCGTATAGCTCCACATTTACATGATTGGTTGACGGTAGGTGAGGGCGGGAGGTTCTGTATAAACAAACTCACTTCCTTAACAAAAGCTTTGCATTGCTCGGCGAAGTATGAATTCCCTGACTTCTGCAGAGACCATATCCCCGTAAATGCTGCACGGCCAATGCAGACGTCAGATTGGGTTAAAAGTTGCTGTATGATCAATGTTAAGTGGCTACCATATTCAAAAGGATGCATGGTGTGTGAATCAAATTAACAGAACACCCTGCACATCTCGAACATGTAGCGTTGTCGGTTCCTCACCCTCTATGGTACAAGTAGGCTATTACTAGCTTAGGGATACTGCCTAGTGCCTTTGTGGAACATTGGTAAGGAATTCTCTGAAAACCCTGGTGGAATTGAGGACTACAGTTTCCACAGCTGGAAGGTAAATTCTATTACAAGACTAGTTTCTGCTGTTTAAACTGGCATACATGACAACTCAGCCCTGTAAGAAATTCTTCACAATATTGAGTGATGACAGAGCAATGACTGGGTGACTTCATGATGGGGCTTGAGAAACTGGTTGGTCCTGCTAACTTTCCCCCTAGCCTCCTTTGTTGTGGAGGTTAGCCTTGCACAAAAGCCAAAAATGGATAACCTCACCCTTCTGTTTGGATGGGGAAAAAATAAAAATGCTTCCACTTAAGAGTCTGAATCGGTTGAGTAGCAAAATGTGAAATCCAAATTAGGAATAATTCATATTCAAGCCTTTTGTTCACAGCGTTTCCATTATTCCACCTCATAGAACTACAGAAAAGTGCCAATTTAAGTTGTGGTTATTTTGTAGTCAAAACAATTTCCAGAAGAAAATGTATAAGTCCTGCACATGGCTAGCTTGCTTGTTCAACCAGTGAAATGGCAATAATTCCACTGGTCCATCAAAACAAACACTGTAGAAATGCTCACTACAAAATTCTAAAGATGGAAGATTTAAGAGGTGCCCATTCCTTTGCTGTACAAATCAGACAGACATTAAGTGCAGGGTTAGTTATTCATTGTCAAATATACACACACATTAAATACAACCCCCTACTTTTGATTAAATGGTCACACACACCAAAAGTTGACACCTACTCATTCAAGAGTTTACTTTTACTATTTTCTACATTGTAGCATAATAGTGAAGACATCAAAACTATGAAATAACACATATGGAATCATGTAGTAACCAAAGAAAGTGGTAAACAAATCAAAATATTTTAGATCCTTCAAAAGTAGCCACCCTTTGCCTTGATGACAGCTTTGCACACTCTTGGCATTCTCTCAAACAGCTTCACCTGGAATGCTTTTCAATTAACAGGTGTGCCTTAAGTTAATTTGTGGGATTTCTTTCCTTAATGCGTTTGAACCAATCAGTTGTTGTGACAAGGTAGGGGTGGTATTGAGAAGATAGCCCTATTTGGTCTTTAACCAAGTCCATATTATGGCAAGAACAGCTCAAATAAGCAAGGAGAAATTACAGTCCATCCTTACTTTAAGACATGAAAGTCAGTGAATACGGAACACCATGAACTTTGAAAGTTTCTTCAAGTGCAGCCGAGAAAAAAACAAAACAAGCGCTGTGATGAAACTGGCTCTGAGGTCCGCCACAGGAAAGGAAGACCCAGAGTTACCCCTGCTGCAGAGGATACGTTCATTAGTTACCAGCTTCACCACTCACTGATTGCAGCCCAAATAAATGCTTCAGATTAAGTAACAGACATCTCAACGTCAACTGCGTGAATCAGGCCTTCATGGTCAAATTACTGTAAAGAAACCACTACTAAAAGGACACCAAAAAGAAGACTTGCTTGGGACAAGAAACACGAGCAATAGACATTAGACCGGTGGAAGTCTGTCCTTCAGTCTGAGTCCAAATGTGAGATTTTTGGTTCCAACCGCAGTGTCTTTGTGAGACGCAGAGTAGGTGAACGGATGATCTCCACATGTGTGGTTCCCACCGTGAAGCATGGAGGTGTGATGGTGCTTTGCTGGTGATACTAATTTATTTAGAATTCAAGGCACACTTAACCAGCATGGCTACCACAGCATTCTGCAGCAATACACCATCCCATCTGGTTTGGGCTTAGTGGAACTATAATTGTTTTTTTTCAACAGGACAATGGACCTCCAGGCTGTGTAAGGGCTATTTGACCAAGGAGTGTGATGAGTGCTGTGTCAGATGACCTGGCCTCCACAATCAGCTGAATTCAACCCAATTGAGATGGTTTGGGATGAGTTGGAACGCAGAGTGAAGGAAAAGCAGCTCAGCATGTGGGAACTCCTTCAAGACTGTTGGAAAAGCATTACCGTTGAAGCTGGTTGAGAATGCCAAGCTGTCGTCAAGGCAAAGAATGTCTACTTTTAAGAATCTCAAATATATTTTTTGGTTACTACATAATTCCATGTGTTATTTCATAGTTTTGATGCCGTCACTACTATTCTACAATGTAGAAAATTGTAAAAAATAAAGAAACCCTTGAATGAGTAGGTGTGTCCAAACTTTTGACTGGCACGCACACACACAATGTATGCCTTTGAGAAAAAGAACAGCATACACACCGTTGGGTGACATCTACAAAATAACTTGAGGTTAGCAGTGTGGGATAATCAAACATCATTTTTACTGAGCATATCAACCATTCCTCTGAAGACAAGCAAATCACACACACACCAAGCAGCATAAATTAATACAATTATTTAAAAACTCATATGCACTTTCCCACCTCATCCGCCCAAATAGTTTTTAAACCCGGCATTACAGAATCATTTGGACATCAAGCATCAGTAAAATGTTAGAGACCAGTCTCAAACCAGCTGTCGCTCAGTTGTAAAAAATAAATTATAATCTGGCTATTCAATTTCAGCAAGTACTCTAAACTACCCAGAACACCATACAGGGATTTAAGAAAAGACCAGATGACATCTTCCCTGTGTGACAGAAACCTACCACTAATGGTGGCTTTGGCTACATTCCATTCAGCATTTTGGAATTAACATGGCATGAAATTAATCTGCCACTACACCTTGGGATTACATTCAATTCAAATGACACAGCATTTGGGATTTTGTTTTAAGGACAGTCACATATAGCCCTGGGTAGAGTTAAGGTCAGAGTTTCTCCCTCACACCTCTTGAAAAGTAAGGAACTTCCAGGTGACAACTTCAGACAAATGCAATGTTTAAAATGTTACTCAAAGCTCAGTTGCTAAGAAAAACAAACAAGCGACAGCAAGAGGAAACTATAGACAAGACAGGAAGTGAAAGGTGACGTGAATGATCTGAACCTGGGGTCAGAGTACACAGACCCTGAGTGTCACTCAATCTAAAAAGGTGCTCCTTTTCTATTCCCCGTTCCTTCCAGCTCCACTGAACCAACTGGCGCTGCCTGCCACCTCACCTACCAAGCCCCTACAGACCAATGGTCAGGAAGTAAAAAAAAATAATGAAAGAGAGAACAAACAGAAGATTGATGTCTTGGCCTTACTTCTAGCTCCCCTACCACAAAAGGTCCATTGAAAAGTAAACCAAAGAAATGGTCGGTAGGCGCAAATTTTTGCATTTGACTGTGCGCTCTAGCTAAAGGACATGCATATCCAGAAAAAGTTAGAGCTATAACAGGTTATTGGCGAATAATAAACTCAGGACAGCATGAATGCTACCCTTCAAAAGTGGATGATTGTCAAATCAAGAATGAATCTAAACAAGTGGGCTTCTGGGAGGTGTAGTTCCATTTCAAATGGAATCATATTCCAGAGGTGATTCTATTGCTATAAACACTTGCATAAATCCATGTATAAAAACAGCTCTACCATTGATGGTATTGAAGTGACAATTACATGGGGACAAAGCAATTACATTGAAACCCTAAAATAATAATCTCAGTGTCTTTGGTTAAGAGTTGTCTTGTTGCAACAGGCAACCTGTCGGAAGCACAAGCACCCAAGATGCTTCAGAGAGCTCACTAAAAACTCATTAGTTCCCATCAAATGACACTCCATTTCTAATGATTTTAATAGGGGGAACTCATTTCTAAAGATGGAGAATTCAATTGTGTGTGGAGCAACATTTTTCTCTTGTTGAAAAAGGACTGAAGAGAGTAAAGCTAGCCCTTTGACAGAAAAGCGAGACATATTGGATCCCAGTCCCTTGATAATTGGCCGCTCCGCTAAGACTTCAAAGCCCGTTTATGACGGGGGGGGGGGGGGGGGGGGAGGTGAAGGAATGCGGGTATAGCCGGTTGAGTGTGGTCCGCTGGTGTGACAACGGGCTCTGGCCCCTAGGGTGACCGGTTATGCTGGTATCTTGGTTCGTTCCTGTGGAATAATGAAGCATAGAGAATCAGTCTTGGCCGAGTTGGACCGATGCTAGTGGAGATCTATGAGAGATGTTCCCCAAACTAAGGCAATAACATCTCCAAGACTGCTCTTCGGTGGATCCCACTTTTAAGAAAGCTATGGGAAATTAAATACTGGGGTGGAACAGCATTTGAGTTTCCATGTAGAAAAACAATTATTCCATGAAGAATTGAGCCTGCAGACAGTGTAATGGGAACACCATCCATATCTTCCAGCACTATACTGGCTATTTTTTTTTAATCGACACAGACTAGAGTTGGAGTAGGCCACACTTCTCTACACAGAGCCCTTCAACAAGTCCCATGCAAGGGAAGGAGGAACGTCCCTTCAGCAGGAAGGGCCCAAAACAAGGCTAATTTAGTTTATTTTGGAGTTTGGAGCTAGAGGAGTGGTCGCTGGGCTCCATGGTGTATTCCTTTTGAATGCCAGTCTGAGGGGCAGGTAGAGTGAGTGAACAAAGAAATTATTCATCTCTTCCCTGTCTTCATGTAGGAGGGGATGGTCCCTCGGGCTGTGAGGCCCTCGAAGCGCTTGTAGGTGTAGTTGATGAAGACCCAGTCCTTGTTCTTCAGGTCTGCCTCAGAATGGTTAGACACCACAGGGGCAGCTGAGGAGGAAAAGTAAAGGGATTATTTCACACAGGGCAATGAATTTTTTTTTAAAAGACAGCCTTGTTTCAAGGTGGTTGACCAGGGCTGTGTTTATTAGGTACCAAATGAAAGAAAACTGACAACCTGGGAGGGACTACCAGGGGTGTATTCATTAGTCGCAGACTATTGCAAAACATTTTGCAAGGGAAAATGTTTACCGTTTACTCTAGGAACCAAACAGAACAGAAGGAACCAAAAAACGGGGAGGGACCTAATGAACATGATACTGTCGATCTATGACTACTGACAGCCACTGGTGTTGTGACAATAAGCAACGTACCTGTTGGCTGGAGGATATCGGAGTCTGGGAACTCGTCAAAGTTGGACGTGTCGTCGATGCTTTTGATCTGGATGGGAATGGCAGCGGGCCTCTCTCTGTAGGGACAACACGGGACTCTGGTTTTACAACGGGACTGTTCCCACCCGTTTTATTTTTTAAAAAATTATGCACCGCTACATTGTCAGAAAATGCTAGCCAGGAGATTATGGAGGTTGGTAAATAACCAGCTAATAAACTTTTTTTTATTTTTTAAAATAAATGGTTTGGATGAAAATACACAGACCTGCCAACCTTGAATCATTTTTACGAGTACCACTTCACAGCACACGCAACTACAATGCTCAAATAATAGGAGCAGGCTAATTCATGTTTTGCCTAATAATGATGTTGGCAGAAGACTGTCTCCATAGGAATAGTAGGCTATACAGATAGACTTATGGGTACTTGGCTGCTCTTCAGTAGCTAGCTAGATATACTTTTTTACATTTTTATGTACAATCAGGGCTTTTTTTTGACGGGATATGGGGGAGGTCCGGAGGGGGGCAGTCAACTTAAAGTTGGAGAATTTTGCATTTGAAAAACATGTAACTGCCATTTCCTGAAACATACAGTCTTAAATGATATCAAAAACTGTAGCCAACACAGAAGTTTTGGGTTTGATCCTAAATTAAAATTGAGGTGGTCTTAATGACACTTTCATATTTTTCTAGGTAACATTTAGGGGTAATGATTATTCTAATTAAATAGGTGTCTTTGTGGTTAGCCTCTAGACAAATGTAAACTGTCTAATTTTGTTTGGAGAGACATTTTTGAATAATTCAATTACTGGATGCAATGTAGTAGTCTAGTTTACAGTAGGCTATTTGGAATATGAAACAACTGAACTAGGCCTATATGAGCTTGTTTCAGATCTCCATGTTCTCGCCCAAGTCCTGACTCCACTACAACTTCAGACGGTTGAGTCAAAAAACACAACATGCCAATTGCTACATAATATAGAGTAGTTTTTCGTACCAGAGTACTTTGACCTCAAATTGCATGCATGGTATACAAAATGCATGCACTTTGGCAGATCTGCACACACCAAAAAAAAGAAAGTAGTGAACTATTCTTTTAAGCCCTCCTACCTGATGTGGTCGTAGTCCACCCCTTCGAAGAAGGCGTTGCCCTTGATGTCCTCCACCCCCGTCGCTCCAATCCTGTGCTCCTCTTCGCAGCAAAACCTGAGGATGAGGTCCTTGGCCTTCTCGGAGATGGGCACTTCCGGGGGAAAGGTCAGTGTTTCCCGCCAGTTCATCACCTTCCTGTAGGTCTCCTGGGGGGTCTCCGAGCAGAACGGGGGATAGCCTGAAGCATAATACACACAAGGAATCAACACATAAGCCAGGCATGGCCAAATGCATAGGAATGGCATCATTTTGTGAAGGCACTATATTAGACACACAAAAGTATGTGGACACCCCTTCGGCTGTTTCAGCCACACCTGTTGCTGACAGGTGTATAAAATCAAGCACACAGCCATGCAATCTCCATAGACAATCATTGGCAGTAGAATGGAATTACTGAAGTGCTCAGTGACTTTCAACGTGGCATCGTCATAGGATGCCACCTTTCCAACAAGTCAGTTGGTCAAATTTCTGCTGTGCTAGAGCTGCTCCGGGTTAACTGTAAGTGCTGTTATTGTGAAGTAGAAACATCAAGGAGCAACAACAGCTCAGCCGCAAAGTGGTAGGCCACACAAGCCCACAGAACGGGACCGCCAAGTGCTGAAGCGTGCGAAAATAGCCTGTCCTCAGTTGCAACACTCACTACTGAGTTCCAAACTGCCTCGAAGCAACGTCAGCACAATAAGTGTTCGTCGGGAGCATCATGAAGTGGCTTTCCATGGCCGAGTAGCCGAACACAAGCCTAAGCTCATCACGCGCAATGCCAAGCGGCAGCTGGAGTAGTGTAACGCTCGCCGCCACTGGACTCTGGAGCAGTGAAAACACATGTTCAGAAGTGATGAATCAAACTTCACCATCTGGCAGTCTGACGGACGAATCGGGGTTTGGCGGATGTGAGGAGAACGCTACCTGCCACAATGGAGAGTGCCAACTGTAAAGTTTGGTGGAGGAGGAATAATGGTCTGGAGCGGTTTTTCATGGTTCAGGCTAGGCCCCTTAGTTTCAGTGAAGGGAAATCTTAATGCTACAATTACATTCTGTGCTTCCAACTTTGTGGCAACAGTTTGGGGAAGGCCCTTTCCTGTTACAGCATGACAATGCACCCGTGCAGCAAGCGAGGTCCATATAGAAATTATAGCAGCAAAGGGGGGGGACCGACTCCATATGAATGCCCATGATTTTGGAATGAGATGTTCGACGAGCAGGTGTACACAGATTTTTGGTTATGTAGTGTATGTTTGAAAGATAATTTCCAAAAACTACCATCAATGGCTTTGAGGAGGCTCCAAGTAGAACATGTCAATGAGATCTCACCTATCAGCATCTCATACATGATGACTCCCAGGCTCCACCAATCACAGAGCTTGTTGTATCCGTTCTGCATGAAGACTTCTGGGGCGATGTAGTCAGGGGTGCCCACAGTAGAGAAGGCCTAAAGGGAGAGAGCAAAGACAGTATCAATTTTTTTTATAAAAAAAAAAAAAAAAAAAACTTGATTCAAGGCTTCATAGTATTGTATAAATGTGACTACAAGACCACGCCAATACAAGTGTGAGTGTGTAGAATATGCTGCCTTCCTATCTAGCTTTATTTTCTCACCAGCTGTCTCCTGTTCCTCTTCCATGTCTCTGCTTTCCTCTTTGAGTTCATGTTATTGAATGCTGTAAAGAAGAATGAACAGTTCTATAAAATGATGCAACTTACATACTGGTTAAACCGGTTTAACTCACCTGCAGGTTAAGATACAGTGCATACGGAAAGTATTCAGAAGCCTACACTTTACGCATTTCGTTACGTTAGTCTTTTTCTAAAATGGATAACTTTTTTTTTTTTAATAAACATTCTCAATCTACACAATACCCCATAATGACACAGCAAACAGTTTTTTTATATATAAAAAATTCACAACAGAAATACCTTATGTAAATAAGTATTCAGACCCTTTTCCTTGAGACTCGAAATTAAGCTCAGGTGCATCCTGTTTCCATTGATCATCCAAAACTGAGCAATCAAGGGAGAAGGGCATTAGTCAGGGAGGTGACCAAGAACCCAATGGTCACTGACCGAGCTCCAGAGTTTGTCTGTGGTAGAGTGGCCAAACGGTAGCCATGACAGCCCGCTTGGAGTTTGCCAAAAAGCACCAAAAGGATTCTCAGACCATGAAAAACAAGATTCTCTGGTCTGATGAAACCAAGATTGAACTCTTTGGCTTGAATGCCAGGCGTCATGTCTGGAGGAAACCTGGTGCTAGCATCATGCTGAGGGGATATTTTTCAGCGGCAGGGACTGGGAGACTAGTCAGGATCGAAGCAAAGATGAACGGAGCAAAGTACAGAGCGATCCATGATGAAAACCTACTTCAGAGCGCTCAGGACCTTAGACTGGGGTGAAGGGTCACCTTCCAACAGGACGACAACCCGAAGCACAGCCAAGACAAAGTAGGAGTGGCTTCGGGACAAGTCTCTGAATGGCCTTGAGTGGCCCAGCCAGAGACTGGACTTGAACCCGATTGAACATCTCTGGAGAGACCTGAAAATAGCTGTGCATTAACACTCCCCATCCAACCTGAAAGAACTTGAGAGGCTCTGCAAAGAGGAATGGGAGAAACTCCCCAAATACAGGTGCCAAGCTTGTAGCGCAATTCCAAAGTCTCGAGGTTGTAATCGCTGCAAAAGGTGCTTCAACAAAATACTGAGTAAAGGGTCTGAATACTTACGTAAAATGTGATATTTAAGATTTTTTTTATACATTTGCAAACATTTCTAAAAACCTATTTTTGCCTTGTCATTTATCAGCTCTAATCCAGTGATTTACAATCAGGATATATTCAATGAATTTGTTAGTAAGGATTGTAACATGCAACAACAAAAATATGTACACACTGGTAAAACACCTTTATATAATATAAAACATACCTAAAAACAAATCTAAGTTCTTACCTTAAAAAAAAAAGCACATTTGAAATCAGAACCAGGTTTGTAGAGAAACATTAAAAAGGCTCAATCTGGGACATTTCCTACTGTTCAAATACATTTCCAATTAATAGAATTTATAAATTCCTTTTGAGCTTAGTGCATCCGTTTTACTCTATCATAACCCAAATATTACGTCATTGTCATTTGAATGTTTGCAAACAAAGTGTAGCTCCAAAATATGCTTCCAAATATCATGTCAATCTCAACAACTATAAGGGCTCAGACACAAACTCCAGATTGTGGCTTTAACATTGATACAGGGTGTTAGTATGTAAAGTAATGGATTGATTGGAGATGCCTGACTTTGCTTACTGAAGTCACTGGGGAGGCTGTGGTTGAGGTTCTTGTAGAACTCCGTACGATGGGCCCTCTTCAGACCCGTGCATAAACCAAAGTCAGACAGCTTCACATGGCCCTGGAACAATCAAAAAGCACAACAATCAAGGCACCTTCAGTACAGGATCATATTCATTACTGCACACCAAAGCAAAACCTTCTGCACCACAAAATGAAAACAAGCATTTCTTATTGGACAAGTTCAGTCCGTTTTCTTCAGTTTGTTCCCTTGTGAATTCAACCCAGTTGTGCACTTTAACCAAACCACCAATCTGAGCTCATATTTATGTGTCTCATAGTCCGTGCTCAAACTCACCCTGGAGTCTAGTAGCAGGTTGTCAGGTTTGATGTCTCTGTGGATGAAGCCTAGTTGGTGGATGGAGTCGATGGCTATCACTGTCTCAGCGATGTAGAACTGAGTGGCCTCCTCAGTCAGAGTATCCTTCTTCATGAGCAGGGTCATCATGTCACCTGTAGGGGGCAGCGGCATGTTAAAAATTACCACATTGCAACTGGACTTTGAGGCGTATTCAGTGAGGCAGTTTGTTTTGGTGGAATTACAGATAAATGTGCTGCACAGAATTGTTTATTTTGGACGATGGCAGGTTGCTTGTTCTATACAAAACGGGTTTTTCTGCAACATTGCTTCTCATTACTGGGATCGTATTCACAAAGTGTCTCAGATTAGGAGTGCCGAGTTTGGATCCGTTTTGGCTGAGTCGAGTGGAGTAGGCACTCCTACTCTGAAACACTATGAATACAAGCCCCAAGGTCTAAATACACATGCAAGACTCGCATGGGGGGGGGGGGGGTCGTACCGCCAGGCAGGAACTCCATGATGAGGTAGAGGTTCATCTTGTCCTGGAAGCTGTAGAACATCTTGACCACCCACAGGCTGTCTGCCTCCACCAGAATGTCTCGCTCGGCACGGATGTGACCCACCTAAGAATACACGCACGGCACCATACATTTTTTTTCTCAATTGCATGACAGGCACTCATGTTTGTATCAAAGACACTGTTTTGGACATTTGAGAGAAATTACTGGCCATCAATGTATACCTCCCCTACTCCTTCCTCCTCACCTGTTCCTTCTCCAGCATGTCAGCCTTACGGAGGATCTTCATAGCGTACACATGGCCTGTGTCCTTTTTCTGCACCAGACGCACCTGGGGACAAAGAGGACCAGAACGTGCGAATAATGTATTGAATAATAAGCTGAAACTCTGAAAGGCTACATAAAAGACGTTTATACTAAAGGGATGATGCCTACCTCTCCAAAAGCTCCTCGGCCAATCACCTTGAGGGACTCAAAGTCTTCCAGGCCCAGGCGGGTTCGTTTGAGACGCAGGAAGTCTGTCTCTTTCCTGGCGTGCTGAGAACGCCGGATACACTTCTGCACAGGTAGAGGGGGAAATGGTTAGTGTGAACATGTCAAAAGTTTGTGTGTGTCTGTCAGGGTTTCCGTTAGCCGGTAATAGCTGGCTTTTGTCAGAAAAATATATTGAAAAGCAGATAAATAAAATTGGCACCGGCCAATTGCCCAGGAGAAGGAAAAGAAATCCCTTTGTGAAATAATGCTTTTTAGCCTATTCATTGATGGAAATACATTTGACTGGTGATGCTTAAAAGTCTATAGGTTATTTGCATAATGTAGTGGAATTAAACTGGCGCGTGTACAGCATATTCGTTACCTTATCACATGCGTACAGCATAGAGAGCCTTTGAGTGGGAAATCTGTCAGACAGCGTAAGCGCAGCATCTTGTGGTGCTTTCAAGACAACTGGGAACTCAAAAACACGTGGTCAAATCATGATGTCGGTGATCTTCAGGTCGGAAAATCTGAGCGCTAGAAAGAGGCCCGATTCCAGAGTTGGAATTACGAGTTGAAGACTATTCATAACGATTTCCACCCCAGTCGGAACTTGTTTTATTCCCAGTTGTCTTGAATGCACTGAAGCCTGAGATTTGAGTTGTTTTGAACACTGCATCAAATGGCAATGGAAGGCAGGCTTCATCAGCACGTCACACACCACTTTGCAATGAGATGGAGGCAGTATGCATTTTGAAAACATATACTTCATTGTTTTCCCGCTAATTGCATTATGGAACTACCATTAGACTGGAGTCTACTGCCTTGTCCACATTGCTGCGCTTATGTGAAGAAATAGTTATTCAACATTAAGCTAAATGTTCTGATCTGTTGCATCAGACTCATAGCTTTTTAAGTTATTTATTTTTTATGTAGCCTAGGTCTACTTGTTGTATGAATTTAGGATCCATCGTCCCAGTGTGTTTGGAATAAACCATTTCTCGATAAGCTGACCAATACAATAGGTAGCTTAAACTTTTCTACTATAGTAGATTAACAGCAAAATCGCTAGCCAATGTCAGTTACTCATCTTGTTGGCTGAGGAAAAGTAAATTCTAACATGTTCAAAGTGCACATCAGAATTCAGTAAGGACAGCACACCGTTCCAATCTAGACTTGCATGTTCTGTTAATATGAATTCCCACATGCTAAATATGATTTGTCATTCAGGGCACTGTGGGTGGACGCCCTAATAAAATTATGCACTCAATGCATAAGGGTCCAGGATTTTTTTTAAATGTACGGTAAATTTTTAAATGTTGCCGGTCAAATCTCCAGCCAAACATTTTCATTACGGAAACCCGGGTGTGTGCCCGAGTACACAACCTCACCTCTTCATCAACCAAGCCCTCTTGGTCCATCACCTTTTCCAACTTCTGCTGCCTGGAACAGAAATGCAAAAACAATTCACTTTCATTCAACTAATGTGTATGGTGTTGTGTCTGTTCTTGAACAAAGTATCAACCCTGCTTTGAGTGGCGAATGGTTCCAGCTGAGCCACATACGTATTCTCCTTTAACACCAATTAAGTGCACCATATAAAACATAGCCACACATCTCTACCTTGAGAGAAAGAGTAACCTTCACTGGCTTATCGAGCAAAATGTGTAAGGGACTAAGAGTTTTATTGCGTCATTGAGCAGTATCCTTCCAGAAAAACACAGACCGGTGTCGTTCGGTCCTTATGCCCACATGCTTTCTATGGATCAACCCCATCACCACAACATCAGGGTCGTATTCACTAGGAACAACACAGAACATAAGAATAGCTTGTTTTCGTGTTCCGTTGCAAAATGATTTGCTACAGTGTGCACTAATGAATGCGACCCATGGACTTACATATTAGTAGTGTCATTTCCTTCTCTGCTCTGAAGCCGCTGAGATAAGAGACCGCCGAGTAACCTTTGGTTGCCAGTGATATTAATAGGGCTATCTGCTAGTAGGGGTTGGATTGGTGCCACTGTGTGTCATGTTCACTGTTTATCAGTTTCCTCTTGAAGTCGACACAAACAAGGTCCTCCTGTGGCCATGAGGGCGAAACCGACTCAGACCGCTACTTGACAATAGCCAACTGCCATGTCTTCACCATCAGCTGCTTGTTTGATCATTACTCAGGTAAATGTTTGAACAGAAATGGTCATTTACTAATTATATATATATATTCTTGACATGATTTCAAAGTATATGTGTGTGTGTATATATATATACACACACACATATACTTTGAAATCATGTCAAGAATCTGTGAAACATTCTGGTTTATTGCACTCAACCTCTGCCTACTTTTTCCAAGATCACAAGTTTAAAAAAAGCCCCCAGTCAGTGCCACACACATTCTTCACACATCAGTTGTTTTTATCTCGAAACTGAAATGATCTCAGTGTGCTAGAGCGCACACAGACAGGGTGTGGTTTCCATCAGAGAGCCAGGGAGGTAACATGAAAGACCGCAGACAATTTGCATTTAGAAAGAGCATAGAGGCCTACCAAGCAAGACAGACAAGTGTCATCAGCCCAATATAAAAAGAAAAACGGGAGGGAAAAGCTACTGTTAAAATGTGAATATCTTCTACAGAAATAATGCAGTGGCCACCATTTCTTAGTCTAAATCGTCAGCTAACACATTCATAAAGCACAAATACCAAAGTTAGCAACCACCACCTTGAATGTCATAACGCATACGAAGAATGTAGCAATAGAGAAATTGGAAAAGATGGCTGTCGGTGGAAAGCATTGGTAGAACGCTGCCCATTGGCTCAGCCCAGACGGGTGCATGCGTGTGCAGTCGGAGGCCTACCTCATCTCTCTCTCCTCGTGTTGGGCGATAAGGTTGCTGTAGAAGTTCTCCAGGGTTACTTTGGCCATGGTCACACGCTCCTTGGTGTGGTTACTCATCGAGGAGCAGGAACTCTGGCCCATCATTGCCATGGTTACCTAAGGGATGCACAGGAAAGGAGGGACTTTACCCCTACCCACATGTATTACCTCAACTAACCTGTACCCCCGCACATTGACTCGGTACCGGTACCCCTTGTATATAGCCTCGTTATTGTATTGTTGCTCTTTTATTTTTTCCTTTAGTTTATTTAGTCAATATATTTTTTTAACTGCATTGTTGGTTAAGGGCTTGCAAGTAAGCATTTCACAGTAAGGTTTACACCTGTTGTATTCGGCGCATGTGACATAACTTGATTTGTTTTGCAATTAAGCAGCCTTTATCCTGCAGACCACTCGTTCTCAATCCTGGTCCTGGAGCCCCAAAGGGGTGCAAATGTTTGTTTTTGCGTTAACACTACACAGTTGATTCAAATGATCAACTCCTCGTTAAGCTTTGATGATTTTAATGCAAAGGCAAAAACTGGTTCCCAGGACCAGGATTTAGAACCACTGTTCTAGACCAGGAGTAGGCAATTAGATTCAGCCACGGGCCTATTTTTGTCGAAGTGGATGGTCAGGGGGCCAGAACATAATTATAATAATTAGTACATTGCAAATTGACCTAAAAGAGCTTAAAAAGAGACTGTATTTGATAGGGTTGGGAATTGCCAGGTACCTCACGATACGATATTGTCACAATACTAAATGTATCGCGATTCTATATCTATTGCGATTTGATACTGTGATTTTATTGCGATTCGATATTCCAAACATATTGATCACCATATGTCTGCTGCAGAAGTATGAGAGAACATGAGAAAATGAATTTTGATCAGTGAGGGAAATAAGTGCTGAAAACAAATTGGCTCCCTACTTAAAAAAAGATTGCGAACAAGCCATGAAGAAGAAAAAAAGACTGGAGTTTTAGTGCAGGTACAGTCAACTAACGCATAAACAATACTGTGATCTTGTCAAAACTATATCTATATCTTCAAAAATAATATCCTGATGTCTTTTTTTGATTACATTTTACATTGAGACACTATTTTATTTGTGATAATATTTGGTGAAAGAAATGCTAAATTAGTCATTTTTGCTGAATTCCTGGTGATTTTACAGTGTTTTTTAACCAATAAGGCTCACTCGCAGGCCGGTTTTAGCCCGTCAGCCACCTGTTGCCAACCATGATAGACAGAAAGAACTGCAAATAGGCGTACACTGGCATGATTAACTTCAAGTCCAAAGGAAGTTGTATTCTTCATAGTCCTTGTAATTGTGCTGGTTTTCATTCACACACACCAGCCTATAGGCATACCCTTACAAACACTTTCACTGGGTCATAACTTTGCTTTTAAACTTTCACTACAACATTTTCAAAGTGCTGAGATCAGCTCTTTCTAAAACAAGGTGCCAAAAAGAGTTAAAGACAATTGGTCTCTTTCAGTCGTTGTACTGTAACTCAATGTCCAATCAGCGCGTTCTACATGGCTGCGCTACAGGGACACTGTACCCTTGAGGTTGAGGTAGCATGGGGATGGGCACGTGGAAAGAGTCTGCCATTTGCCTATGAGCTCCAAGCATATACAAAGCCCTTGATTGGTGTCTTGCCGATGCTAGAAGGTCAGAGTAATTCAATTATCTGTCAGACATTCTGTTGGCACTGAATAAGGTCATTAAAAGGATTAAAAGGAATGACTGGTGTCCTATAAAACGAGAATTAAAGTCGCCATGTGTATAGTCCTACAATAAAGCCTGGTCACTAATATTGTGACAGCAGTTAAAATGATGGTGTGTAAATCAACTTCGTGCACCCAATTCTGGTGCGCATTACTGTGAATCAGAGAGGGGTAGGCTGTGTGCACAATCATGGAGTGTAAACTGTGCAGAAAGGATACGTCACCTTGTCTGTCCAAGCTGTTTAGAAACCCCTACAACACATGCAAACAACTCAAGCATGCCTTACTCACAAATAGCTACTTAATATATACAAATAAAATAGGCTAGCTAGCTGCAAATCTGTCATGTAGTTAGCTAAGCCAGAAATAGCTATAGCTAGCTAGCACATTCAGTCTGGTTTAGGTTGACTGTCTGCGCTGAAGATGCATTCGTTAACTTCAGCTGCATGTAAATAGCTTGCTAGGTAACAGCAAGCTGCTTAGAGTTATTGGCTAGCTCACTGACAAGTACAAAGTGGAGAGCTTCATCACATATGAATGACAATTGGCTAAATAGCTAAAGTAAAATACCATCCAAGTTAACCAACACTATCAAACTTGTCACAACAAGGCAAGCGTGTCTAGCTAGGTAGCTAGCTAAGAGACCAGCCTACAACCAGTCCATCCGGCTAGCTATCAGTATCTTTGACCAAGCCATCAAATCCCATATATTTGACTTTGCACACGTTTGTATGTCTATTGATGTGATGTAGCCATCTACATCGTGGAGTTGAGGGAACACACTTGGATAGTTAGCGGTATATAACAACTAGTGTTGTTGTGGCATTAAAGACAGCTTGCTAACTAGCCTCGCTGTTTACTGCTGCCAGGTAATGTTAACTAGTTCCGCAAACCCAATCAGAACGTAACATACCTAGTAATGTTAGCTAGCAAGCAAACGTACTAAATTCAACAACAAAGTACATTGTATATGTATTTCAAAACTGTCTAACCACAGCCAGGTAGTTAGCTTAATCTAGCTAAGGTTAGATTGCATAGCTTCAACAAAGGTAGATAGCTAGCTAAAAATAGCACAGTTAGCTTAAAAGTGGGAAAATATCACTTAGCTAAATGGCTACACTACTACTGATAGTTAGTCATTGATGCCTGGCTGGCACTACTGTAACTAGCCCAAGAGACAACTAGAAGACGGGAGGGGGCATATTGACCATAACATTTCATGTCACAAAACTAGTAGACGTGTTATCGTATACAAATTATAATCGGTTTCTCAGCAAGTTTGTCTTCTGTTATCTTACCTTCGCAGGAACGTCTCTCTCTCTCTCTCTCTCTCTCTCTCTCTCTCTGCTCGGCTGTGTGTGGCTCAACCCTGTGTTTCCCTTTCGCTTTAAACTCATCATGACGCTTGGTGGCCAACAAGGCGAAGCGCAACGATTTGAGATTTGCCACACCGCTTCTTCTTCCGGTCACTCTCTCTTTTAGTCTCTGCCTACTCACAGTGAATCCTCACCCTGTACCCATCTTCCTCTACCTCTCTCTACACTGCTTCAGCATACGACACTTTCTGTACTACCTGACCCTAGCAACCTCAACATGCCTTTCTTTCACCGGACACCTTTGATCTCCAGCCCCATGGGCACCCCCACAACTAAGACACAACTTTCTCCACCGAAACTACACATTCCTTCGTATCATGCTCACATCTTGGACTCTTCCCCGTGTACATACTGCTGCAAACATGCCGATAAACTTGACACCTACAACGCTGAAGTATTTTAGGAACAAACGATCTCAAGGGATAACTTACACACCTACTTAACCTTATATGACAAACACTCTACATCAAAACTCAACAGAACAGACATCTTCGTTTCCCCAAGCACTCCAACTAATCTGCGTCGCACAAAACAGCGACTGTCACAGACAACGGGAATCTGTTAAACTGTTGCTGTGTGCGTCAACGTTGAAATGCCTGAGTTAGATGACCTGGTGAAAATATAATTTAGAATTTTCTTTATTAAGAAGGAAACTCGGTACTAATAACCATATTATTGTTTTGCCCCTACTTTTTAATAATATGGTTATTATGTTCTAAAAGAGCAAGTATTTCCCATCAATATACTGATCTAATACACTCGTTCAAACAGGCGTTACTGCGCACTCACGTTTATCAATCGAATAATCTAATAACTGGCAATTTCAGACTATACGCATACACTATTCTAACCTTCATGGTGCGTTAAGAGAACAAACAAAAAACGTTCTTGGAACTGTCACTGAATGCCAAGAAAACTGGGGTTCGGTCCCTGTCAGTCTGCCCTCCGAATTCGCTACAACGTTCTGCTGTGTAGCCTAGGCCAACACCTTGCATAATGGCAACTATGAACGATCTTGTCCATGGTGCTTTACTGACATTAGTATTTCCCCCTTATGGAAACTATCCTTCTAACAACTATAGGCTAGTAGGCTACGTGAGCACACCAAATAAAACACGATCCTGGAAACCGTGTGTATGTTCCATGTCAAGCTGCTCTCCAAATTCGCTACAACACCACTATTTTGCAGCGCATTATAAAATTATAGTGGCCCACTAGATTCAGTACCTTAACCTGTAGGCTAATCGTAAATTACAGTGGGAAAGTGAAAGTAAATTATAGGCCTATCTAACGGCTGCAGGATAAATTAACAATTAAGCAGGGGTTTTACGCATGTGTCTGTGGGAGGAGAGGCAACTCAACGACCACTCCGTCGTGCGCAAATCAGATAATACGAGGCGCTGTTTGAATGTTTCATTACAATATATTCATGGGTGCATTCTCCCATTTTTGAAATAATCATTGATCTAAATATACTGCAAATTACTGCCCTGTAAGAGCTGCCCTGCTCAACTGTAAGTGGTGTTATTGTGAAGTGGAAATGTCTAAGAGCAACAACGGCTCAGCCGCAAAGTAGTAGGCCACACACGCTCACAGAAAATTACCACCAGGTGCTGAAGCACGTAGCACGTAAAAATTGTCTGTCCTCGGTTGCAACACTCACTACGAGTTCCAAACTGCCTCTGGAAGCAACGTCAGCAAAATAACTGTTCATTGGAAGCTTCATGAAATGGGTTTCCATGGCCGAGCAGCAGCACACAAGCCTAAGATCACTATGCACAATGCCAAGCATCGGCTGGAGTGGTGTAATGCTCGCTGCCATTGGACTCTGGAGCAGTGGAAACGCGTTCTCTGGAGTGATGAATCACGCTTCACCATCTGTCAGTCCAACTGACGAATCTGGGTTTGGCGGATGACAGGAGAACACTACCTGCACCAATGCATAGTGCCAACTCTAAAGTTTGGTGGATGAGGAATAATGGTCTGGGGCTGTTTTTCATGGTTCGTTTTTTTTCTATTATTATTATATATTTTTCACCTTTATTTAACCAGGTAGGCCAGTTCAGAACAAGTTCTCATTTACAACTGCAACCTGGCCAAGATAAAGCAAAGCTGTGCGACAAAAACAACAACACAGAGTAACACATAAACAAACGTACAGTCAATAACAGAATAGACAAATCTATGTACAGTGTGTGCAAATGTGTGCAAATGTAGAAGAGTAGATAGGTAAGGAAATAAATAGGCCATAGAGGCGAAATAATTACTATTTAGTATTAACACTGGATGTGCAGATGATGTAGAGATACTGGGGTGCAAAAGAGCTAGAGGGTAAGTAATAATATGGGGATGAGGTAGTTGGGTGTGCTATTTACAAATTGTCTGTGTACAGTGATCAGTAAGCTGCTCTGACAGCTGATGCTTAAATTTAGAGAGGGAGATATAAGACTCCAGCTCCAGTGATTTTTGGAATTCGTTTCAGTCATTGGCAGCAGAGAACTGGAAGGAAAGGCAGCCAAAGGAAGTGTTGGCTTTGGGGATGACCAGTGAAATGCTGGAGCGCGTGCTACGGGTGGTGTTTCTATGGTGACCAGTGAGCTGAGATAAGGCAGGGCTTTACCTAGCAAAGACTTATAGATGACCTGGAGCAAGTGGGTTTGGCGACAAATATGAAGTGAGGGCCAGCCAACGAGAGCATACAGGTCGCAGTGGTGGGTAGTATATGGGGCTTTGGTGACAAAACGGATGGCACTGTGATAGACTACATCCAGTTTGCTGAGTAGAGTGTTGGAGGCTATTTTGTAAATGACATCGCCAAAGTCAGGGATTGGTAGAATAGTCAGTTTTACAAGGGTATGTTTGGCAGCATGAGTGAAGGAGGCTTTGTTGCGAAATAGGAAGCTGATTCTAGATTTAATTTGGGATTGGAGATGCTTAATGTGAGTCTGGAAGGAGAGTTTACATTCTAATCAGACACCTAGGCATTTGTAGTTGTCCACATATTCTAAGTCAGAACTGTCCAGAGTAGTGATGCTTGTTGGGCGGGAGGGTGCGGGAAGCAATCGGTTGAAGAGCATGCATTTCGTTTTACTAGCATTTAAAAGCAGTTGGAGGCCACGGAAGGAGTGTTGTATGGCGTTGAAGTTTGTTTGGATGTTTGTTAGCACAGTGTCCAAAGAAGGGGTAGGCCCCTATGAAGGGAAATCTTAACGCTATAGCATAAAATTACATTCTAGACGATTCTGTGCTTCCAAATTTGTGGTAACAGTTTGGGGAAGGCCCTTTCCTGTTTTAGCATGACAATGCATCCGTGCAGCAAGCGAGGTCCATACAGAAATTATTTGTTGAGATCGGTGTGGAAGAACTTGACTGGCCTGCACAGAGCCCTGACCTCAACCCCATCGAACACCTTTGGGATTAATTGGAACGGCGACTGATAGCCAGGCCTAATCCCCCAACATCAGTGCCCGACCTCACTAATGCTTTTGTGGCTGAATGGAAGTAAGTCCCCGCAGCAATGTTCCAACATCTAGTGGAAAGCCTTCCCAGAAGAGTGGAGGCTGTTATAGCAGTAAAGGTGGGACCAACTCCATATTAATAACCATGATTTTGGAATGAGATGTTTGACAAGCAGGTGTCCACATACTTTTGGTCGTGTAGTGTATCTACACAAAGATGTTGTGTCTCAATCCAAAAGCAAAAGCAATTTAGATTATGGTACAAAGTAGTTGACTTTGGGTATTTCAAAATAAGAGTCCATATTACCACAAGGCCTTCATTTGTCATACCACTGTTCATTCCATTTACAGTTCATTTAAGTTATTTTGATATTAAACTAATGCACTGGTTTATTAATATATTATTTTAATATATTGTATGTCATAATAAATTATCATAAAAAGCTATTGAATGCAGTCAAGGAGCCGGTCTTTTTAAATTGTGCGACGGAAGTGGGAAATCCCTACGCCTGCCTGTCAAAAATCTTTCCGCTCTTTCTCAAAGCCGCGGTCGAGTTTCGCGATATTCACCTGCATCAGTTGATTCTAGTCTTCCCGAAAACGGTTCTAACTCGTTGGGAACTAGACTGCTGTCGCTGCTCGATGCACTTGTTTGCTTGTTAGCTACATATAAGCTGACAGAAGAGGCCGTAGTGTAGTAAGCACTAGCTGTTAGCCAGACAACGATAGAGGCCACCGCTTCCGTATAACGGAATCAAGCTAGGTAAGAGATTTCCGAAGGACAACTGCATGTCAACTCAGCTCTTCATAATCATGACATTATTGTGTTGAGAACCTATTTTACATTTTATACGTATGGTAATATGAAAAAAATATATGTTGTGACAGTTACCTTTAGTTAGCTACAGCTGATATTGATAGATAGCTAGCTTAGCAAGGTAACGTTAGCTAGCTTAGCCAGTTGATTTTGTTGGTAGCTAACTAACGACGTTACCTAACAGGTACTGTAGGGCAACATGACATGAACCTTCTAACTAATTATTCAACATTGTTTTTTAAATGTATTTTTCGTAGACATGATTTGGTTATTATTCACTATGGGTAGGTATACAAATGTCTACCCAACGTATATACCCTTGTAATTCAATGCTTTAACTATGCAAGTCTTGCATTTATTTATTTATATTGTCTCACTGATTGCTGTTTGCAGTATTAGCAGAATGTATCAGGAAACATATGATAAGCATGTATGGTTGAAGAGTTCCTGTTTTACCAGCCCTCCCGCTGCAGCTTGTGCTCAGTGTACTGCCACAGTCAAATTATGCTTAACATTACGGTCAAATAAAATATAAATCTTTCTTTCTCCTCATTAGGCTTCAACCAAGTAAAACGGTTGTGGCCCCACTGTGGATTCCCTGAATTGGACCGGGGCGGAGGCAGTCGTAGGCAGAGCAGGCGCCACGTGAAGTGCGGTTTCGACTTCCCCTATGAGTAGCAGCACCGGTCAGAGAGCACCACGGACCCGGGCGGCGAAGGCAGGCCAGGGGGCAGGGGGGACAACGACATGGACCCCTCAGGACCAGAGTGTGGACCCTTCATACAGGCCTACTACCACTGCAGGTCCAACTACAGCCTGCAGTGGTGGGGGGAGTTCCTGTGTCCTGAGTAAGCTAATCCAACTGCCGGCTCCGCCGCTGTCGCGCCACCAGCTGAAGAAGTTAGAGGAGCACAGATACAGCAGTGCAGGCCGCTCACTTCTGGAGCCCTTCATGCAGCACTACTGGGAGTGGCTAGTGGCATGTGTGCCGGCATGGATAGCCCCCAACCTCATCACTATTGTGGGCCTGGCCATCAACATTCTCACCACATTGGTGCTGGTGTACTACTGCCCCACTGCCACTGAACAGGTAGGTCCATGCAGGGGCATCACTGGGAATTCTAGGCCCTGGAAAGAATTTGATGTTGGATCCCTTTCACACACTGTCACTCATATGGCCCTCCCTCCCACTGAGTATGCATATTTAAATGAATTAATCAGCAGGTATTCCTACTAAGTAATAACCATGGATTATTAGGTCAATGTTTGTTTTAACGGCTGTAATAATATACACTACTGACAGGACATAGAGAGAAGATGAGGCTGTCAGTATTTCTTTCAGAATTTCTTGATTGAAAAGTATTGATTGGGTAATTGTCATATATAGCCTGCCCTTTCCAAGTGAAGGTTTATCAAAATGTCTGTCTCTGTTTTGTCAATGTTGGATGCAATTTGTTGTAGGTAAGAATGCTACACTATACCTACTGTCCTTGTTGTCTCTGTGAGAATCAAGCTATTCTAAACCATCTTACAGTAACAGTATTTGATGAACATGGTGTTATGGTAAAACACCAGAATGCCACAAACAGTGACTTTTTACATTTACAGTTTAGTAATTTAGCAGATGCTCTTATCCAGATTGACTTACAGTAGTGAGTGCATACATTTTCTTACTGGCCCCCTGTGGGAATTGAAACAACAACCCTAGCATTGCAAGCGCCATGCTCCAACTGAGCTACACAGGACCAACTCACTGAATTTGAATGTCACTTCCTTGGCTATCTGAAAATGTTACCTGCTGTCAAATCTTCCCTCCCGCCATCCTAGTTTCCGCAATTCCTCTCAAAGCTCATTGGAGGAGGTCGACAGGAGGGACCCTGGATCCTCTCCTCTAAATGCGCTTTGAGAGGAATTGTAGAAACCAGGATGCAAGGATTTGACAGCAGCTAAGGTTTTCAGACACAGAGCAGTTGTAGGTGTTTTGGCCACCATGCAGTCTTTTACCTGTGACCTTCCATGTGGAGGTCTAATGTCAACAGTACCCATGTTGTATAACTAAGACGAAAGTGTGTGAGTTGGTACTGGTGACATGTTTTTGGAATCTGACCTGTCGAAGAGTTATGACTCTTTTTCTGGGGTTTTGCACGTTGTAATACGGGCAATTGCACGGTATCAGAGTGATGCTAAGGCTATGATTTTTCACTTCATTTTTTTTTCTCAAACTCATGTACTTGAACAGTGCAGAGGCAAGTGTTGGTAACAGAATGATGGCACCAACAGCACAAACTGTCATTCTGTTACCAAACTTAGCATTTGCACTGTTCTTCAATAAATGTGTTTTTGTAAAATTTCTGTGGTTATTGTTAAAATTAGTCATTGTGCATAGAGTTATGGTTTGTTTAGCTTGCCAATCATTGGTTTTTGTTTGACATTTTCAAGTGAAAAATCTGAGTTTCAGCATCACTCTGTTACTGTGGAATTGCCCCTACGTAACATGTTGTTGTCATGAATGTCTAAAGATTGACATTTCAACTACGAGTGATTGTAGATTATCAACCGGTTCATGAAAGGATGTGTGTTTTATGACTGTACAAAAGCTGAAAAACAGGCACACATTCAGGTACTTTCCGTAGATGCTGGAGTTGTAGGCAAACTCAAGGAAAAAAGAAAGGAAAGCGCCGAACACTGCTGCTCGTGCTCCCAGGTGATATTTATTTATGACAACGTTTCGACCCTAAGGTCTTCATCAGGCATCCATATCCCAGGTGGCGGTGGAAGGTCCTATATATAGGGGCAGTACTCCGTGACATCTCTTCCTGAAACAGGAGGTAAAAAATGTATAACATAAGTTCACAATATTAACATTCAATGTATCAAAATATATGATCATACACAAGGAATGTGATCAATATTTACAGTAATATACATACAATATTCAATTAGGATTAAAAAAACACAATCTAGACATATTGAAACTAGCAGCAGTGTGCTGCGTTTTCCTTTCTGTTTAGGAATGTTGCCTGTCAATGCGAAACCAGTTAGCTTGCCTTAATGCTTTTGCTTAGAAGATGTGATACAGCAGGATGTGTGTGTCACCACAAAAGTGTTGTGCTTAAAAATTATTTAAGCAACATTATAGAATAAAAACGATCAAGGGAATTTTAAGGCTGTCAATTTTAACAAAGTGGCTATGACTTTGTGAATGGAGAAAGGTTGACCAATTATTGTTAGTTTATCAATATTTAACATTAGACACGTTTTGCTTTTCCTTTCTCTTGGTCACTGGGGCCAGGCTTGCGCAATGCTCCATGTCATGTGTGCTTGTTTTGCTGAGGTGCGTGGGGGATGCCTTACAGGGCTCTTGGGGACAGGCACCCCATGTCCCCGTCCTCTCAGGTTACACATCTATCCTCAGGCCCCTTCTCCCACCTCCCGAGCCGTAGAGGGTAGGAATAGGCATTTAGAATGTTCTCCCTCAGACTACTTATTCAAGCTGGCTTAATTGTGAATCGATTAGAATCGGATGTGGGTTATGTATTTTTAGCTACACAGTCGCATGGTCTTTAGTATTTGAGTCCTCTTAAGTATGAGTCATATACATACATATAGTACATTCAGAAATGATTCAGACCCCTTGACCTTTTCCACATTATGTTACATTACAGCCTTATTCTAAAATGGATTCAATCTACACACAATACCCCATAATGACAAAGCAAAAACAGGTTAAAATACATTTTTGCTAATTTATAATAAACTGAAATATCACATTTTACGTAAGTATTCAGACCCTTTACTCAGTAATTCGTTGAAGCACCTTTGGCAGCGATTATAGCCTCGAGTCTTCTCGGGTATGATGCTACAAGCTTGGCACGTGTATTTTGGGAGTTTCTCCCATTTTTCTCTGCAGATCCTCTCAAGCTCTGTTATGTTGGATGGGGAGTGTTGCTGCACAGCTATTTTCAGGTCTCTCCAGAGATGTTAGATCAGGTTCAAGTCTAGGCTCTGGCTGGGCCACTCAAGGACATTCAGACACTTGTCCCGAAGTCACTCCTGCGTTGTCTTTGCTGTGTGCTTAGGGTCGTTGAACCTTCCTCAGTCCCGCTCTGGAGCAGGTTTTCATCAAAGATCTCTGTACTTTGCTCCATTCATCTTTCCCTCGATCCTGACTAGTCTCCCAGTCCCTGCCACTGAAAAACATCCCCTCAGCATGATGCTAGCACCACCATGCTTCACCGTAGAGATAGTGCCACGTCCGACGTGACGCTTGGCATTCAGGCCAAAGAGTTCAATCTTGGTTTCATCAGACCAGAGAATATTGTTTCTCATGGTCTGAGAGTCTAGGTACTGTGTGGCAAACACCAAGCGGGCTGCCATGTACCTTTTACTGAGGAGTGGCTTCCGTCTAGCCACTCTACCATAAAGGCCTGATTGGTTGAGTGCTGCAGAGATGGTTGTCCTTCTGGAAGATTCTCCACAGAGGAACTCTAGAGCTCTGTCAGAGTGACCATCGGGTTCTTGACCACTTTCCTGACCAAGGCCCTTCTCCCCCAATTGCTGTTTGGCTGGGCGGCCAGCTCTAGGAAGAGTCTTGGTGGTTCTAAACTTCTTCCATTTAAGAAGGATGGAGGCCACCGTGTTCTTGGGGACCTTCAATGCTGCAGAAATATTTTGGTACCCTTCCCCAGATCTGTGCCTCAACACAATCCTGTCTCGGCGCTCTACGGTCAATTCCTTCGACTTCATGGCTTGTTTTTAGTTCTGACACACACTGTCAACTGTGGGACCATTTATATAGACAGGTATGTGCCTTTCCAAATCATGTCCAATAAATTGAATTTACCACAGGTGGACTCCAAGTTGTAGAAACATCTCAAGGATGATCAATGGAAACAGGATGCACCTGAGCTCAATTTTGAGTCTCATAGCAAAGGGTCTGAATACTTACATAAATAAGGTATTTGTTTTTTATTAATGTGAAACATTTCTAAAAACCTGTTTTTGCTTTGTCATTATGGGGTATTGTGTGTAGATTGCTGAGGATACATTATTTATTTTTTTAGAATAGAGCTGTAACAAAATGTGGGAAAAGGTCAAGGGGTCTGAATACTTTCAGAAGGCACTGTATGCCATTTATCAGACACTTTCATCCAAAGCGACTTAGTCATGAGTGGACATTTTTCATATGGGTGGCCCCATTGGGAATCGAACCCAAAACACTTTCTCTACTGACTGAGCCACACAGGATCAGTGGAGAAATCAAGTTCATGGGTTTGTTTTGATCGTCTAAAGCTTTGGAGCTGGAGGCTTGACTGTAATATAGGCAAGGTTGTTAAGTTATCTTGTGTCTGAAAATGAGATCACTTGAGGATATTGTTTAATCTGCAATTGACCCAACCTCCTTTCCATAGTGTTACATTTCTTAGTCTACTGTATGTTGCGTTAAAATCTTATCAGCTACAGTTTGTTATCAGGGAAGCTTGCACAACGGTAACTAGATCCCACCATGTATTCCTCCTCCCACGGCTAGTTTAAGGGGCAGCTGTTCAAACAAACTGGCCCTCTTAATCTGATATTAAACGCACTTTAGATCAATACTGTATGCTGACACATGGGAAGGTTTCGGTTACTTTCAACCCAATCAGTTGAAATATAATCTGTTGTTGCCAGGGGTTAAATTGGGCCGGGTCAAATGAAAGCCTGGTGGCTTTCAAATTGTTGTCATTTAATTTTCCTCAGCCAACACAAATATGCAACAGCAAAATCAGACGACCCCATATTAGAATAGTTTACCTATTCAATTGGCCAGCTTGTCACATTCTATGTGAGGAGTTTCTCTCCGGTGCTTTCAAACAGTGAGAGCTGCACAGCGCATAGGGAGAGAAACATGCATGCCCAGTCATTGCACAACATTGTTAATGCAGTCATAAGAGAACACACCTTCTGATAGCAGTTTTGATGGCCACTGTAGGACCTGAGAGCTTTCTAGTGTTACTACACTTTTCTTTCTCAAATCCCCAACATTTGTGAACTGCAGCTTTTCAGAACTAGAGTTTTAACAGCGTTAGCGCTTGCCAATGTCATTTTAACGCGTAGGGTAGACCGGGGCTAAATGTAACACGAGTCAGGTGCAACTGGTAGGCCTACATTAAAGTAACTGTCCAGGAAAAATGTCATTCTGTTAACTCCTACCCAGGTAATGTTGTCAACTCATCCTATACTTGTATTTGTGGCCAAAGCATACATTGGAGAAAAAACACACAAAAAAACCCAACTCAAACAGACGGGGACACACTCTTCACAGCATTTCACCTGGTTGGAGGTACTATACATCACGGTGGGCTTAGATTTCAGTGCGCGTACGGGTGCACATAGTATTGAGTCCGAACAGAGTACTCGCTCATGTCCAGATCGTGGAATTTATTCACAACATTGCGCTTAGTCAAATATTTTCACTGAAGATTTACCTCAGTGTTTTGGCTTCTTGCGGTCAATTTGCAGTCTAAAAATGATTTGTAATTATGTTCTATATCGTGGAGCTTCGCCCCATAGGGGAGCTCTGCTCCTAGTGGTTTACCCCACTGCCTAGGCAGCGAATAGCCTGAGAGAACTATGCACACACCTGCAGCCAATGGGAGTACAGGTGTCCCTATATAAGGGGATGCTTCCCCTCAGTCAGCCTCCCATTATTTTCAGCGACTGGACTAGACTGAAGAAGCCGAGAAGGGAAGATAAGTCTCAGGACGAACCTGCTGTCGATATCCAAGTCTCGACATCGTCCCTCTAGAATGAGCACTCCAGGTTTTCCACCTAACTCAAAAGCTCTTAAGAGCTCAGTGTCGCTGCTCCACCATGGCGGCTGTGGACCCACACGACTTATGTTTCATGTGTCTAGGATCACAGCACTCTAGGGGCGGCCTCACAGACCCCCGGAATGCCCAAGCTGCGCCCTCCTATCTTTAAAGGAGCGGAAACGGTGATGGGCGTTCTTTAGGGAGGATATCCCTCGAGGACGCCATGTCTGCTAGCCTCAGGTTCTGAGGCATCATATGATGATGCCGCCTCTAGAGAAGACGAGGATATTGGGAAGTGTGTGGATGTTTCTCCGGAACAGTCTTAACCCACTGACCGATTTAGATTTTTTTTTTTATTAAAAACTCCCTATGGAGAGTGCAAGGATGAGACGGGCTCTGAATTTTCAGCAGCCCCCTCCTATGCAACCGCCTCTTTGCGCTCTGATTTTCCAGGGCTTGTTGAGCGGGCTGCGAGTCAGCTTGAGATCATGCTGCCCCCCATTGCCTCCAACCCGGAAGTGGACATGATGGAGGGCGGCCCCTACTCTCGACCAAGAAGGGCGGCGGTGCCACTGGCACCAGCCATGCACTCGCTCTGAAAATATGTGGAAGGTTCATGGGGGTCACCTTTGAGGGTGAGAGTGCCGGTAAAAGCTTACACCCCATTCACCAGAGGAACTGCAGACGGCCCCAGGGGATCCCCAGGCTCGAGCATGCCATGGCTGCGTACCTCATCCAGGTTTGAGCTCCTGGCAGTCACCCAAAAAGCCCACTCTACCTATGACAAAGGACAGGCTCACAGCTCAGCTGGTAGAGAAGTCCTTTGCATTAGGTGTCCAGGCTGTAGCAGCAGTGAACAATATTGGCAACAATATCCTGGCAGCCTCTCTATCCCGTCTCACCACGGGCAAGACTGAGCTGTCGTGAGAGGCGATAGAAGAGGCGTCGAATTTCTGGCGCCGTACTTCATCTCACCCAGGAGTCGGCTGTGTGCGGGGAGGTCGTGGAACGACATTTTTGGATGTCTCTGACGGCCATGAAGGAATCCGACAAAGCCACCCTGTTGAACGCCCCCATCTGACAGCGGCCTCTTTGGAGTCGCCGTCAGAGGCAACGGCGCGTTTCGAAAAGCTGGAGGAGGGGAGGAAACAACTATCTAGACACCTGCCATTGGCAGGAGGATCTAGATCGCTTTCAAGAGCCACCCAGTTTCACAGTCTCCAGTAGGCCCGGGTCTACGGCCAGACGGATAGCCCGAGGAACGGCAGCATCCAGCTCACTCCCGCAGTGCCAGAGAGAGCAGCCACTCCACCGGCGAGAGAGGTGGTCATGACGTCACCCTGGCGACAACCTAAGGGCAGCCAGACGCGACGATGACAGGACGAGGGGGAGAGGAGAGGGAAGAGCGCAACGCCCTGTGCAACAGTACCTACTATTCCCCCCGCTCCCCTACAAAGAGATGGGGGAGCCAACATGATGTTTGTTGAATAAAGACTGGATTCCAATTGTATTTGTCACGAGAACCTCTTTTCCATAACAAACCAGAGATCGTTCAGGTTCTCTCTGTAGCTGAACACACACATGAGGATGCTATATATGGCAATGATAAGAGGGCAGCAAAGCGGACGCTTTTGATGAGCCGCCATGCTATACCTCATAAACACCCTACACCCCAGACTCCTAGGAGTAATGTGGCTCAGGGTTTAAAGAACAGCCTGCGTACACAACCCCATGTTGGGTCGATGACGCAATCGCTGTTGGGAGACTGCGCACTAACTCAGGCAATAGCCTCAGTGCAGTTCAGACCTGTGCTGCGTTCAGGTTACGAGTATGACCGTGTTGTCGCCCCCGTTTCTCACAGAACGTGCTAATATTTCCTCCCCCTTTCGAGGGGGGCCCACCCTGGGCTGTGCCACCACTTCTATGTCGGAGGACAGCGGTGGCATGGGCCATAGAGGAATACAGGTCCTTCCTACTGAATGCACCACAACTTCACGCTCTCCCGCTCTCAGAGCATTATTGGGAGTGGCAGTGAAGTTGCACCCTCTCCCACTGGCTAAGCCGGATGCTGGAGAAGGGTTACCGGACTCCTCCCCCGTTTTCGACCGTGGTAGAAACGGTGATGAAATCGCCAGAGAAAGTAGCCGCTCTTGTGAAAGAGATTACAGAACGTTTGGCGAAGGATGCGGTCACAGTATTTCCCCGAGAGCAACGGAACAGCAGGCTATATTCGCCCTAACTAGTGCCAAAAAAGACGGGGTGTATGAGGCCATTATTGGATCTACGCATTCTCAACGAGAGCGTAGCCAAATGGCCCTTTCGAATGCTTACGAATGTGGAATGTGTCCACAACAAAGACTTTTGTATAAGCAAAGACCTAAAGGACGCGTTCTTCCATGTGCCGGTTCATCCGCGTCACAGGAAGTCTCTGCATTTTGCCTTCCAAGGGGTGGCGTACGAGTATGCGAGAATACCATTCGGGTACACCCTGGCACCTCGCACCTTTTCCAAATGCGTGGAGGCGGCAATGGAACCGTTGCGTCGTCAAGGGATAAGGGTCTTGGCCTACCTAGACGACCTACTGGTTCTCGCTGGCAATTGCACACACAACACAGACAGTGATTAATCTCAGGCTTCTGTGAATAGGGAAAAGAGCGGACCCTGGCCCAGTCATCGGATTGTCTACATGGGACTGCAGCTAGACACTGACTATGAAGGCTTGAATTTCGGATCCTCGACGGGCTGCCCTGTTGCTAGCCCTACGAAGGTTTCATCCGAATTACACGTTGACGGCGCATTCCTTCATGACACTCTTGGGTCTCATGTCGTCTGCCCACTCTGTGGTTCCGCTGCACATGCGCAGAACACTGCGATGGTTCGCCCAACTACGACGACCCAGTGCGGCATCGTAAACGGTTGTTGGTGGTTCCCTTCTCGCTCAGAGCGGACTTGAACTATTGGAGAGGCCCGTGCATTCAGATGCAAGGTGTCCCAATAGGCAGTGTCCTCCTATATTCCAGTGTTTACGCTTGTCTGACTGGATGGGGAGGGAAATGTCAGGCTCAAGCGATCGGAGGTGTGTGGCCTCCCTCGGGACACCACATCAACCTCCTGGAGTTGGAGACAGTTCTACTGGTTCTGACCCACTTTGTGTCTACCCTACGGGGTCGCGACGTGTTGCTCTGGTAAAACAACCGAACCACAGTAGCCTACTTAAATCGCCAAGGAGGAGTTAGGTCTCCTGCACTCCACCGGCTAGCAGAGGAATTGTGGCTGTGGGCTCACGAGCACCTTCGCTCGTTGACAGCAGCACACATTCCAGGCTATCAGAACGTCAGAGCAGACCTCATGTCTCGAGGGGGTCCCCGAGACAACGAGTGGCATCTGCACCCCGACATTGTTCTCCAAATATGGGAACGGTTTGGGAGAGCCGAGGTAGACCTGTTCGCGTCACGTATGAACGCACAGTGTACCCTATGGTTCTCTCTACGAGCCCAGGACGAACTGCCACTAGGGATAGACACTTTTGCACACCAGTCATGGCCGGATGTCTCCTGTACGCATTTCCACCGCTGTTCTGCATTCTCTCACTGTTAGCCCGCGTGAGAACAGGAGGTCTGTCAATCATATTGATAACCCCTGATCGCCCAGGGTCTTCATGGTTCGCGGGGATGACTCAGATGCTGGTTGCGCCACCCTGGCCCGTTCCACATCGAGAGGACGCAATGTCTCAGGCGGGAGGCATGATAAGGCAATTGCCTTTTAATCGGCCAACCACTGATGGGCTGGCTCCTGAAAGGGACAGGTTAGAGCGCCATGGGTTATCTGATTTAGTAATCAGAACCATACAAGGCTCACGTGCCAGTTCCACATCCAGGACGTATGCCAGCAGATGGAATGTGTTTTCACAATGGTGTGCCACAGAGAATGTGGACCCTGTGGGCTGTCAGGTTGAGAGTATGCTTTCATTCCTACAATTCATGTTTGATAAGCAGCGCTCACCCGCCACCATCAAGGTGTTTGCGGCAGCGATCTCCGCTTGTCATGAGGGGTTTGGCAGAGACAGTCTTCAGCCACCCTCTGATGAAACGGTTCCTATTGGGAACGCGGCGGCTTAAATTATATTTAAATTAATATTTTTTTAACTAGGCATGTCAGTCGGCTTAGGCAGATGCCTAGAGCCACGCTTCCTCGGTGGGATTTGGCCTTGGTACTCGAGGCACTCTGCAAGACGCCGTTCGAACCATTGAATCAATACCCCTCAAGATATTATCTCTGAAGACGGCAATGTTGCTCGCTTTGACTACGGCTAAGTGTGTCAGTGATTTGAGTGCTCTTTCGACGAGACCCGACTGCCTGGCCATTAATGGCGATCTGAGCAGGGCGGTGTTACGTCCTAACCTGGCATTTATGCCAAAGGTTATTAAGAGCTCATATAGGTCACAGACCATTGAGCTGTGGGCCTTCTCCCCCCTTCCCATGCGGAGAGGCTTCATCGCCTGTGCCCGGTGCGCGCTTTGGCGTGCTACTTGGAGCGCACGGCGATGATTAGGTCAGTTGATTGTGTATCACAGTGCTAGTACACTTGGTAGAACACTATATAAGCAGCGGCTGTCTCACTGGCTTTGTGACGGCATTGATGATGAGGCGGCAGGGAGGCCACTGCCTCTGGGTGTAAGAGCCCACTCCACTCGTGGATTAGTGGCGTCTACGGCCCTTTTCAGAGAAACAGTGGTAGAGGATATTTGTGCAGCGGCGTCGTGGTCGTCACAGTCTCCTTTTATCCGGTTCTACCTTCTAGACATGTCTTCTAGCTCGTTCTGTACTCAGCGTGGCTGATGGGAGAACTTGAGTTAAAGGGAAAGAGGTGTAGGACTGTTGGGCTTGGTTCCCATTAGATCCACTCTTTTTCCAAGAGAGAGACGTGTGATATGACTCCTGTCTGATATTGTTAGTACAGTAGAGAACATGTCCTTTGACTGCCCACCAGTGTATCACTGTGTTTCGCATTAACATATGCTAACCATGTGTATGTGACAAATACAATTTGATTTGATTAGGGCGGGGTGATGAGGGAAAGCGTTCTGTAACTGGTAGTACATAACTATTAGACCGGTCACAAAATGTTTATGGAATATTGAGGTATCATCTATCTGCTGAGCCAGGTTAGTATGGCCCATATTCTGTTATCTGCCCACGAATCATTGGCTTTGGCTAATGGATTGAGTGTGGCGGGTTATACTGAGGAATCAGCGAGTATGTCTTCTAACTTGGTTCAGCCTGCACTCAGCCTGATGGGAGGACTAGAACTAAAGGGAGAGGACCAATGAACGGGGTTCCATCAGGTCTGCTTTTTCCTGTTAGAATGACTACATAGTATGACTCCTGGCTGAAGGTGTAGTACAGTAGAGTCATGTATTCTAACCTGCCCACAAGTCTATGACTGTGTTTGGGCGGAAGGATGAGGGATAGTTTCTGTAACTGGTATTACAGTACTATTAGACCAATTGTTTAATATTGACAGAATATTGAAGTATCATCTATCTGCTTGTACAGATTAGTATGGCTCATATTGTGTTTTATCTGCCCACTAGTCATTGAAAAAAACTCATACTTTTCTGTGGAAGTCGAGGAGCACTAATAGACCCGTCTATTGTAAATGTTGAATGTTTGTTCCCTTTACCTTTCAGGCACCGCTGTGGGTGTACCTGTCTTGTGCAGTGGGCCTCTTCATCTACCAATCACTGGACGCCATCGATGGGAAACAGGCACGGCGCACCAATAGCAGCACCCCACTGGGAGAGCTCTTTGACCATGGCTGTGACTCCCTTTCAACAGGTGTGTGTGCTGGAGCGTGTGTATACCGTCTCAAACTACCATAAACAACACACTCACAGACTACAAATTACATGGAAGATGGACACAACAAATATGCACTTAAAGACAGACACAATATACCCATAAATGTACACAACACACTTACAGATGTAAACAACATAATGATTTAAGACTGAGAAACATCATGTTGTGTAATTCTCTCTATCACTCTCTGTCGCCCTCTCTCTCCCTCTCTCTGCATGCATTGATGTCACTGGTACTAATATTTTTTTCATTTCAAATGTATTTATTTAAATGTATTTATTTATATAGCCCTTCTTACATCAGCTGATATATCAAAGTGCTGTACAGAAACCCAGCCTAAAACCCCAAACAGCAAGCAATGCAGGTGTAGAAGCGCGGTGGCTAGGAAAAACTCCCTAGAAAGGCCAAAACCTAGGAAGAAATCTAGAGAGGAACCAGGCTATGAGGGGTGGCCAGTCCTCTTCTGGCTGTGCCGGGTGGAGATTATAACAGAACATGGCCAAGATGTTCATAAATGACCAGCATGGTCAAATAATAGTAATTTCCACACACAATTAAGACAAAGTGAGGAATCAGAATATACCTGCCTCTTTGACTCTTACTTTCTATCACCCACCCTTGCTCTCTATCTCTGTCTCTCTCGTTCTCTCTCTCTCTCATTCTCTGTCTCTGACTACTTTCTCTCCCCTCTCTTAGTGTTTGTGGTCTTGGGGACCTGTATCGCCGTCCAACTTGGAACTAACCCAGACTGGATGTTCTTCTGCTGCTTCGCCGGCATGTTCATGTTCTACTGTGCTCACTGGCAGACCTACGTGTCAGGAACCCTGCGCTTTGGCATGTGAGTGGGTGGGCACCCCGTCTGAGGTTTCCTTTAAACTACAGTCTAGTCAAGAGTTTGGACACACCTACTCATTCAAGGGTTTTTCTTTATTTTTTAAAAACTTTTTTCTACATTGTAGAATAATAGTGAAGACATCAAAACTATGAAATAACACATATGGAATCATGTAGTAACCAATTTTGTTTTTAACAAATCAAAATATATTTTAGATTCTTCAAAGTAGGCCTTTGCCTTGATGACAGCTTTGCACACTCTTGGTATTCTCTCAACCGGCTTCACCTGGAATGCTTTTCCAACAGTCTTGAAGGACTTCCCACATATGCTGAGCACTTGTTGGCTGCCTTTCCTTCACTCTGTGGTTCAACTCATCCCATTCCATCTCAATTGGGTTGAGGTCGGGTGATTGTGGAGGCCAGGTCATCTGATACAGCACTCCATCACTCTCCTTCTTGGTCAAATAGCCCTTACACAGCCTGGAGGTCATTGTCCTGTTGAAAAACAAATGATAGTCCCACTAAGCGCAAACCAGATGGGATTGCATATCGCTGCAGAGTGCTGGTTAAGTGTGCCTTGAATTATAAATAAATCAGACCGTGTCACCAGCAAAGCACCCCCACACCATCACTCCTCCTCCATGCTTCACGGTGGGAACCACACATGCAGAGATCATCCATCCGTTCACCTGTTCTGCATCTCACATAGACATGCCGGTTGGAACCAAAAATCTCACATTTGGAGTCATCAGACCAAAGGACAGATTTCCCCCGGTCTAATGTCCATTGCTTGTGTTTCTTGGCCCAAGCAAGTCTCTTCTTATAATTGGTGTCCTTTTAGTAGGGGTTTCTTTGCAGCAATTCAACCATGAAGGCCTGATTCACGCAGTCTCCTCTGAACAGTTGATGTTGAGATGTCTGTTGCTTGAACTCTGTGAAGAATTTATTTGAGCTGCAATTTCTGAGGCTGGTAACTAATAAATGTATCCTCTGCAGCAGAGGTAACTCTGGGTCTTCCTTTCCTGTGGCGGTCATCATGAGAGCCTGTTTCGTCATAGCGCTTGATGGTTTTTGCGACTGCACTTGAAGAAACTTTCAAGACAAGTTCTTGACATTTTCTCGATTGACTGACCTTCATGTCTTAAAGTAAGGATGGACTGTCATTTCTCTTTGCTTATTTGAGCTGTTCTTGTTATAATATGGACTTGGTCTTTTACCAAATAGGGCTATCTTCTGTATATCACCCCTACCTTGTCACAACAACTGATTGGCTCAAACGCATTAAGAAGGAAAGAAATTCCACAAATTAACTTTTAACAAGGCACACCTGTTAATTGAAATGCATTCCAGATGACTACCTCATGCAGCTGGTTGAGAGAATTCCATGAGTGTGCAAAGCTGTCATCAAGGCAAAGGGTGGCTACTTTGAAGAGTCTCAAATATGAAATATATTTATTTTTTGGGGTTACTACATTTTGTTTTGATGTCTTCACAATTATTCTACAATGTAAAAAAATAAATAAAGAAAAACCCTTGAATGAGTAGGTGTTCTAAAACTTTTGACCGGTAGTGTATCAACATTTGCTTATCTGTTTGGCTTTCGGGAACAGCCACAACAAGGACACGGGACGAATGTCCTGGGAGTATGGTTGATTTGATTTATCAATATGATTTGATATGATGTAAGCCCTTGACAGAGTAAGTAAGAGTTAAATAGGTTGTCCGCCAGAAAAAATGTAACCTTATCAGATCAGGTTCCTCTCAGCCTTTCGAGGGACATGTTCTCTACATCCCCCCACACACTCACAACTAACCCACAACCCAGAGGAATGGATGGCGTTTGTGCAGGACCTGCTAGGGGGTGCTATGTGCATGTTGATTTTGATAATACTGTGTGAAATGTGAAATCACTTAACCGTTTGCATATGATTCCTCTGTCTCTCTGCCTGTGCAGCATTGATGTGACTGAAGTGCAATTCTTCATTATAATCATGTATTTGCTGGCTGCCATCGGAGGACCAGCTTTTTGGCAGTTCTTGGTAATTCATTTAACCCATTTGATTCAGCAAATTATGGCCTGTTCCTACTGCTTGGAAATGAAAGAAATTACCTTAATGCTAATTGTTACATGCATTGTAGTTGTAGTTTGATGCATTTTCTATCCTTTTTTTGTCCTCGTATTGAATCTAGTGTAATACACTGTTATACATGCAATTAAACATTTATAGCCTCAAGAATGTCAAGACTTATGAAAGTAATGTAGGGAATGTAGGGAAGTTATGGCATGTTGGCGATTTTGCTGAGTGCATCCTTTCCTTGTTTCCTGGAGGTAAGCACAGATCTATAAGGTATTGGATAGGTGAAAGCCCAGTTGCCGCCCTATTACTTCCACCAATCCAACCAATTCAGATCTGTGTTTACTTTAAGGAAGGTAGGAAAGATGGATGTGTTTCTAAAATATTGAAACAGGGCTCTGCTATTACTAATCCCCCAAACACACAGATCCCTGTGGTGAACATCCAGATTAAGCTCATTCCAGCCATCCTCACTGTGGCGGGAGCCATCTTCTCCTGCACCAACTACTTCCGGGTCATATTCACGGGAGGAGTGGGAAAGAACGGATCCACCATAGCGGTAAGGATGACGTGATCCGTCCTGGCTAACGAGGATCCAATTGAATTGTATGGCTGACAAAAGATGACTTGGTGTGTGGAAGTATACGGTGTGTGGGAATTTGACGCAAACCGTACGATTTACTGCGGCTCGTTGCATTGGTTATTTCAACTTTGGTAGTAATATGATCCATATTACAATTACTATATATAGCTATGATACAGAGTATATCAAGCTTAATTTAAAAACGTCAACAGAATTTGTTTTGGGTGAAGTAGCCAGTTTTTTCTAATGCTTAAATACCACAACACTTGGCATGCTTCATTTCTAGGCCTCCATAAAATAGTGACATGGATGACTATCATGCCCTTTTCATTGATATCAGCCAAGCTACTAGTCAGAACTTTACCTTGCGGTTTATTTATCACTTTAGAGACGGATAAGGATAGTGGAATTTTCAGCTGTACAGTGATTGTGACAGCCATGTCCCTTCTTCCTCAGGGAACGAGTGTCCTGTCGCCGTTCTTCCACATAGGGTCGGTCATCATTCTGGCCGTCATGATCTACAAGAAGTCTGCGTCCCAGCTGTTTGAGAAGCACCCCTGTCTCTATGTCCTGGCCTTTGGGTTTGTGTCGGCCAAGATCACCAACAAGCTAGTGGTGAGGAACCAGGTGACCTGGATCGTGTCCGTTAGGGCACACTGTAGCGAAGTGTTGTGTAACGGAACACAAGCGTTTTTTGATTGGACAAGTTCAGATAGTACCTCTGTTTCGCATAGATTTCTTCCATTCTGTGCCTACTGAACATGACCGTGAAACATGAAATGCTGAAAAAGCCAGTCTACATTCCAATATCCACACCCGCCACTAGTTTTGGTATAACTGTCGGCTCAAGGGTAAATTACTTTTAAGTCTGTTATAGTGCGCTGCGCTATAACGTACCTTGCATTGAATTTCAGCCCTAGTCCAAGTTTTTAATTAGACTCAATATAGTTATTTGGTCTTTACTCTATTTACTCTATTATACGTTGCCGAATCTCTTGTTTTTTGTTTGTTTGTTTTACAGGTAGCTCATATGACAAAAAGTGAGATGTATCTCCATGACTTGGCTTACCTGGGGCCAGGGCTGCTCTTCTTGGACCAGTATTTTAACAGCTTCATAGACGAGTACTTGGTCCTCTGGGTGGCACTGGTAAGTCACCATAGCCCTTCATAGCTTCATCCATGTGCATGTATAGTACCAGTCAAAGGTTTGGACACCTACTCATTCAATGTTTTTTTATTTTATTTGTACTATTTTCTACATTGTAGAATAATAGTGAAGACTACCTCGTGAAGCTGGTTGAGAGAATGCCAAGAGTGTGCAAAGCTGTCATCAAGGCAAATGGTGGCTGCTTTGAAGAATCTCAAATATATAAAATATATTTTGATTTGTTTAACTTTTTTTGGTTACTACACGATTCCATATGTGTAATTTCATAGTTTTGATGTCTTCACTATTATTCTACAATGTAGAAAATAGTAAAAAATAAAGAAAAACCCTTGAATGAGTAGGCGTGTCCAAACTTTTGACTGGCACTGTACGTTCCAAGTAGGGGTGTGAATGTTTAAACGTTTAAACAACATTTTATTGTTAATGTTAAGGAAAAAAACTCCAACCTTAAAACTGTTTTCGCCACAGAATTTAAATCACAGTGCAGTTATCACAAAACTAACACTAACAGGTCCCGATCATCATCAAGGGAAAAATTTAACAAATAGGCCTACCTAACGCGTCAATGCTGTAACTTTATTAAGGGGGATATGCATCTTTCAAATTATTTGTCACGGATATGAAGTGCTCCGCACGTCATCGTTGTTAACAGTTAGGGTATAGAAAACACAAAATACAGAAATTGCTGCAGTTGATATGCAGTCATTGTCAATGGCCTACTTGAGTTGTGAGGTAATTTCCTAAATGAAAGACTGCAAGCGCCATTTGAGCCGCGACTCGCGCTACTGAACATGTTGCGTCATTCTCGTCAATATCACTGTTCACCATTTACTCCATTTTCTAAATGGGACACTATAGCAGTTCGCAAAAAAACCCAGAAAATAAACGAGACAAATATATTATTCCTAAACTGTAGCTCATAGTTGGAACACGTTTCCCTACTTTAATCAACCAGTCCGTTTTTAATTTGTGATGAGGCTGTCATGATTTAGCAAGGAATGTAGCTTGTCTACAGTTTTGGTTGTGTAGCCCATCAGTAATTTCTATAGGCCTCCTATAGGCCTAATGGGAGCTTGGGTTCGCAGCACCCGTGTGTGTGAGTGTAGAGGGAACGGTTGGATCGGAATTGAGGTGAGAAACGCGTAACGGAGAGAAAGAAAAATAACTGTGATAACTTGGCTAGGTTTTTTTTTTTTTTTCGTGAGTCGCTAATGTACATAACAAATGGAAAGAACACGAGAGTGAATTAAACACTTGTCTTCGGGACAAAATTTCACCTGCCTGGAGGACGGGTGCAATTGTGGCCCATAATTTGGCGCGTTCCTGCATGTTGGCATTCCTGCATCTGCAGGAGCCCTTCATACTTTTATTGGTCCATTTTTAAGCCGGTACACAGACGGGAGGCAGGGGTGCTCCTGTACAGTAGGTGGCGGTAATGCACCATAATGTTGGATGTCAACCGACAGAAGAAGAGGCAGGGGTGACAACGGTAGCTAGCTTGCTAGGACAACAGTCGGGTACTGTTTTCCCACAGTTCTGTTAACGAGGGCAGTTGTAAGGCATGCGTTTAATACACTGGGTGCTAGCTAGTTAGCAAGCTAGGACTCCAGTACACAGTGGGTGGGATAGGTAGCTAGCTATTTTACACATTTTGCGATGAGGCTGAGTGAAAATGTTGCTGTTTTTAGAGCTCAGAGATTCTTGAAAGACGGGACAATCTCAACTTTTTTCCCACAAATATTTGTCTTACTAATATTTGTCTTACTAACTAGTATGACCACTCTATGGAAAGATGAGACTCGCAACATGTAAAGTGTTGGTCCTATGTTTTATGAGCTGAAATAAAAGATCCCAGAAACTTTCCATACGCACAAAAAGCTTTTTTCTCAAGTTTTGTGCACATATTTTTTTACATCCCTGTTAGTGAGCATTTATGTTTATTTTGTTTTTTTTTGTCACACAACACAATGCCACAGATGTCTCAAGTTTTGAGAGACAGTGCAATTGACATGCTGGCTGCAGGAATGTCCACCAGAGCTGTTGCCAGAGAATTTAATGTTAATTTCTCTACCATAAGCCCAGGACCTCCACATCTGGCTTTTTCACCTGTGGGTCTGAGACCAGCCACCCTGACAGCTGATGAAACTATGGGTTTGCACAACTGAAGAATTTCTGCACAAACTGTCAGAAACCGTCTTAGAGGAGCTCATCTGTGTGCTCGTTGTCCTCACCAGGGTCTTGACCTTGCAGTTTGGCGTCGTAACAGACTTCAGTGTGCAAATGCTCTTCGATGGCCACTGGCATCTTAAAGAAGTGTGCTCTTCACGGATTAATTCCGGTTTCAACTGTACCGGGCAGATGGCAGACATCGTTTATGGCGTTGTGTGTGCGAGTGGTTTGCTGATGTCAAAGTTATGTACAGAGTGCCCAATGGTGGGGTTATGGTATGGGCAAACATAAGCTATGGACAATGAACACAATTGCCTTTTATCGATGGAAATCTGAATGCACAGAGATACCGATTGTCATGCCATTCATCCGACGCCATCACCTCATGTTTCAACATGATAAACGGTTGTCATGGCCACATGTCGCAAAGATCTGTACACAATTTCTGGAAGCTGAACATTTCCCAGTTCTTCCATGGCCTGCATAGTCACCAGACATGTCACCCATTGAGCGTGTTTGGGATGCTCTGGATCGACGTGTACGACAGCGCGTTCCAGTTCCCGCCAATATCCAGCAACTTCGCACAGCCATTGAAGAGGAGTGGAACAACATTCCACAGGCCATATCAACAGCCTGATCAACTCTATGTGAAGGAGATGTCGTACTGCATGAGGCAAATAGTTGTCACACCAGATACTGACAGGTTTCCTGATCCACGCCCCTACTTTTTTTTTTTTTTAAGGTATCTAAAGATACAAATCTGTATTCCCGGCCATGTGAAATCCATAGATTAGGGCCTAATGAATTTCTGTCAATTGACTGATTTTCTTATATGAACTTTAACTCAGCAAAATCATTTAAATTGTTGCATGTTGTGTTCATATTTTTGTTTAGTGTAGATATAGGTACAGACACATCAACCTTATTCCTTATTATTTATTTTTTACTGTCTGTTTCACCATTTATGAATGTGTTATTCAATGTGTTTCTATGGGCTATAGTAGTAAAGGCCAAATTAAATATTTGATCAAATAATATAAAACATGTTTGGGGGGGAATACCTACAGGGGTCCTAAAAATCAAATAGCTAAATGATCCATGGTATGAACATCTTAAAATTAGTATAATATTAGGTTAGTATAATATTTCATTATTCAAATATGTTATGCAAATCTCCAAACTTATTTTAGTTTTGTCTTGCTCTATAGCACTATTAAATGTTCCAGGGCTAATTTCTTTAGACTTTCACTTCTCTGGAAACAACTTTGATGGACATTCCTGTAGTCAGTATTTCAATTGCATGCTCCATCAACTAGAGACATCTGTGGCATTGTGTTGGGTGACACAACTGCACATTTTAGTGGCCTTTTATTGTCCCCAACACAAGGTGCACCTGTGTAATGATCATGCTGTTTAATCAGCTTCTTGATATGCCACACCTGTTAGGTGGATGGATTATCTTGGCAAAGGAGAAATGCTCACTAACAGAGATAAACAAGAGAAAGCTTGTTGTGCATATGGAACATTTCTGGGATCTTTTATTTCAGCTCATGAAACATGGGACCAATACTTTACATGGTGCGTTTATATTTTTGTTCAGTAGCTAGGAAGACTCCGGTACATAGCAGGGGAGGCGGGAGTGACACCGGTAGACTGTGTCCTTCGCCCCTGAAAAACACTGATAATGCTTTTATTTCCCTTTTGACCCACATTTTCAATTGCATAGACAATCAGGGGTGCGTTCCTGCAGATTCAGGAATAGCCACATGCAGGAACGCCCCGCAATCACACTGTGATTGGTTGGCAGGTTCAAAGCAGATTCCAGAAGCCTAAGCCTACTGTAGGACTGCGAGAGAACTTCATTGCCCCCTATCGGTCATACCACACAATAGAATTTCATATGGAATTTTATGAACGTGACAAGGAAATTGTCATATTGCAGATAAACATTTGACTTCACAGACTGATTCTAGCCAACGTAAGATGTCAAAACCCCTTAGTTGAGTGGTAAAGTAGTATACCAAAATCCATCACTGTTGTGTATTTTGCAGTGCAATGTAGATTGCCTAGCGTATATTCATGCAATTCTTTTCAGTGGCAAAAGATGATTGACATAAAACAAAAAACGCAACAAATTCTGTAAATAAAGAGCCTTAAATGTACTTTATTTGACATCCATCCTGTCTGTCTTGTTTTATCTCCAGTTCCTGTCCATCTTTGATCTAGTGCGCTACTGCGTTAGCGTCTGCAACCAGATCGCCTCTCACCTGCACATCTTCGTGTTCAAGATCAAACCCCCCAACCTGCGGTCCGCCTCTGCCTCCCGGTCAGGCAAAGACGTGTGGTGTAACTGGTCTGGTGACACTACTGACAGGTGGTGACACCGTCCGGCTGGAGCTGGTGGAATTACCTCAACCGCCTCCCCCTTGTCTCCACAGGGTTCCCATTGGATGAGACTAATTGGAGGTAGTCTTTCTATGAATGTATAATGCTGCGTTCACAACATCTCGTCATTTAAAAAATACCAGCATACAACTGGGGAAAATCCACTTGAACGCCCCTCTAACTGGTAATTACTAGTGGGAAACTATCAGCCCTGTGCTCAGTTTCCCACTTGCACCTCTCTGACGTCATTTGTCAACAAACAAGACAGCAAGCTTGGCGGTATTTTCAGCAGTTGTTTATGGTAAGAACAAAATACAAATTGTTAATACAAAATTGATTCTGTTAATCTTCCTTTAGATTTAGAAAGTGAAAGGAGGTCTGGATATACTTTTTATGGGCAAAAAATAGCGAAACAATCACAAGCCTTCTAATGACCTCCATGTTTGATAATATTTCCCAGTTCAAAACGTGAATACACCCAACTGATAATTACTACCTTCCCACTTGGTTATGAACGCAGTATTAGCCAATTAAATTATGAATACATTGAGGGTGGGGAAAATTAGATTTTTTTTAATGAAGATAATTTATTTCAGTCTGGTGTGCAATAGTGATCCGTTTTTGCAAATGTGTGGTGTAAAAGGTTTCTAGCCGAAGAGGAGAATGAGGAATACGTTTTCTGTTGAGGTTTAGTTGTCATAAAAGAAGAACCTGGTTATTTGGTAACAAACTATTTGAGATTTAGAAGTTATCTAACCAAAGGTTATAGATCGGGGTTAATGTTGCTTACTATAACCATGCTACCACTATCCAAATGCACTGAAAATAAAATGTTATCCATAGGAAGGAGCAGGTTATACCTAACCAAATGATATACTTAGCTATGAGAAAAACGCCTACAGTGTATTCACGTGTTTCTGTCCGAGCAATATGAATTACTTAAATGCCTGTCTGTTTCAGTAATGGTACTTGTTCAGCACATCTACATACAATTTCCACCTGCATTCCACTCCAGAGAAAAATGCTAGTTCTCTGTTTAACGTATAGCGCAGAGTATTTCTTTATAGTATTTCTGCATTCTGTTTGAACCATCTGAAAAGCTGTCATCAGAGATTGCGGATTGCATTCAGTGGAAGAACACATGGTCATGAGGGAAGACTGCCTAGCATTTCTGTTATTGATCCTATGTATAGCCTACATCAGGGTTATTCAACTCTTACCCTGTGAGGTCTAGAGCCTGCTGGTTTTCTGTTCTACCTGATAATGAATTGCACACACCTGGTGTCCCAGGTCTAAATTAGTCCCTGATTAGAGGGGAACAATGGAAAAAAAGCAGTGGAACTGGCTGCAAGGTCCAGGGTTAAGTTTGAGGGGCCTGCATGATCTATGACACTGAATTGTATTATGTTCAATAAGCCCCAAACAAGGGGACCATTGTCTCATCATGTTTACATGATATGCCTATGTACTTCATTTTGTCCCATGTGATTGCAGTACAAATGGACCTGCATTATACTACTGTTTCTGAGAGATGGAACACAGTTCCTGCTGTATGCTTCCAGTTAACTTGTGCCATATGTGATGCAAGTCAATGGAGCACTTCTCGTTATCTGTTACATGCATTCAGACTCTTAACAGTTAGGAATCTAGCTCATCATTATGATATTCAAGCAACAGTTATGAGTATGTGTTCTGTCCACCGCAAGTCATTTTTGTCACCATGGATGACAAAAAAATATGTTTGGAATGTTTTAGTGATAGGTGTTACTCCAACTTCCTCACACTCCTTTTACAATATTCATCTGTTTTTTCTCTTTAAAATGTATTTTATTTTATATATATATATATTTTTTAAATCATTAAACTGTTTTGCTTTTTAGTTGAGCTTTGGTTATACTGTAGCGTTGTTGAAATAGGAGTCGGTCAGGCTGGCACCAGTGTTACACTCAGTTACTCCAAATGGGGATGTATGTGAAAAATGCAATACAGTCGGTATGCAGCAGTTGCCTTAAATGGGAAGGTTTCAAAATGATGGCCTGAAAAGGCTAGTGTAAGACCTAAGTGTTGTGCTATAAATGCTTGATTAGTAACTGATGAATACAATGAAGGGTATGTTTAGATGTTCTCATCCACTTCACTCCCTGATGTTACCCCTACAGCCACTCCAACTCCCCCACAGCAACACTGGTGTCATGGCAGCTGCATCCCCATTTAGGTTTCTCTCTCTGTTCATAGTTAGTGAACTTTGGTCAGTTACACAGCCCATCAGTTATCTCTCTGTGTGGAACAGTTCAATCCACCCATTTTGTATGTATCATTAACCAAGTATAACTATATCCGTAGGGACGCAGTACCATCCCTGGTCAAACATAAGGAATAGTTTTTTTTAAAGCAAAAATTAAGGAATGTCTACCCTACCAATTTAGCTAATATCAAACAGTGATGCACAGAGTATTAAAATGTCTACCGTTTAATGTCTCTTCATAACAAGAGAAGAGCTTGTCAATGTTTGTATCCAATGCATGGGATGGGCATTACAACCCACTGTAATGGTCCGTCAATAGCCACATGGATATATGTAACTGATAGTGTTCAACCAATTGAAACACCGCCTCAAGCGTAACTCATTTTTCCTTGGATTGTTTCTTTTCTGTGCACTGCAGAGATTTAAGATGACTTGCAAAGGGTGCATCATTGGTCGGTGTAAAAAAAAAAAAAAATGCTTTTTAGTGTTTAATGATGTTCAATGGTTTTTAATTTGTTGTTTGGTCAAAATTGTTACCTTTCTGTTAAAGAAAATCATTCATTTTTGAATAAACAAGCTTATGTAAAATAAAGATTGCTATATTTATAACAGGGGATCATGTCTATTGCTAGCAGCCTTTTGTGTCTATCGTGACCTCTTCTTTTAGTATTCTGCAATATTGTTCTCCAGTACAAATGTATTAGTGTGATGAAGATGGGACAAAGTGACTAATGATCTTAAGCAGTCCTTTTACCTTTTTGGCAGACTCCGCAAAATTGGAAACAGACTTGGGGTTTGATGTGTAGCTTACACAGATTAAGCCAAGTCCTGGACTAAAAAGCACTTTAAATGAGATGCTACGCTTAATCTGGTTCTGGGAAACTACCCCAATATTTTAACTCTTATTAGGGATAATTGTTATAATGTGTATGCCTCTTTGGCACATGTGTGGGGTCAGCCAGCACTAAGTTAAATGAAAGTCAGCTGGTTTTAGGCTGCGCAAAGAACAGCAGACTAGTCACAAGTCCTGTTTGAGGGGAGGGGTGTGTCTGAGTTCTTAGACTGTCTGTATGGAACAGACAAACACACATTCTCTCACACACACAGTTCTGTTCTCTTCATCTCCCATCAAAGCAGTTTCCCAACTGACTAATAAAAGCAGGGTTTCAGAGACCGACCAACTTTTCTCACGTTTGAAACCCGTGTCTATCTAGAGCTGTACTGCTCTTGCTGCGTTGAATGGCGTCCTGAGTCTTTCGCTCTGCCTACTACTGTGAGTGATACCACCATTGAGATTATGTGCTGTGATTGTATGAAAACAGTGGGACTAAGATTGTGAATGGTTGTATGGTGTCAGTAATGGGTTAGTGCGTGTAGTAGGATGTAGAAATCTGTTTGGTTGAGAAAGCGTGGGTTTTTAAGACAATGTGATTTGTATAGCGGTTGTGATTGTTTGTGTGTGGCATTTTGAACAGGAGGTTGACTTAGTGATAGTGGAATTTGCACATGATTATGTGATCTGTGTATGTGTTAGGGACTGCTCTGACAGGACCCCTTCCTCCCCCTGTCCCAGGGAGTATGTGGTGGTTCCAGAGGGGGGTATGTGTACTCCCTGCAGCCCTGGTCACCTGGTCCTTGGCCACCTTTGTCGTCAGCTATGTCACCGCTGTGCTGCTGGGCCACGTCGACCTACTAGTGCCCTACATCAGGTAATGGACCAGGGTCTGCCAACCTGTGTGTGTGTAGGGCAAATCCTAACTTCCACTTAGTCATGCATTGATGTCAATTGAAGTTGGGATTCGCTCCTATGAGAGGAAGATGAGATGCTTTTGGACAGTGCACCACAGTCGAGACAACTTCTGGTTTGTGCTATAAATAATTACAGGATTCCAATAGCTTTCAATACCAAAAGGTTTGAAGAACGCAAAAAAACGTTTGCCCAGTAACGGAAAGGTTGCTGGTTCTAATCCCCGAGCCGACCTAAGTGATAATTCTGACAATGTGCTCTTGAACAAGGCACTTGACCCTAGTTGCTCTAGTAAATCGCTCTGGATAAGAGCCTCTGCTAAATGACTAAAATGTAAAAATGTTTGCTCTTTTGGTCCTGTGTATAACAGAGATGATTGTGGTGTGTTTCCTTAGTGATGCCAGCGCTGTGGTTCCCGAACGCTGTGTCTTTGGGTTCATGCTGAGCATCTCTTCCTTTTTAGGTAAAACAAAATGGACACACCATATCAGGTATAATAGTTAAGTGGTCCCAAAATCAAAGGGGAATGCAAACTCCTTTCACTAGAATTTAGTGGCTGAAAATATTAAAGTGGGTGACAGTTTGCAGGACGAATACGTCTCCTTTGTGACCTAGTTCAACACGCCGCTCAAACACTGACTTGATTGTATTCCAGGTTCAACATTTCCAGGGAATTGTCATGGTGGAGAAAGTGTGCCTTTGAATGTCAGCCAATCAAATGACTGCTACATACAAATCTAGTTTCATGGATGTTATTTGTGAAGCATAAAGTATGTGTTGGCCCTGTCAGACCTAGCAGGGGATTGTGGACAAATTAGTGTGATCTATGTGGCTTCGTTGTTAAGTGGGGATTTTTGTCAGTGGTTCACACATGAAAGACCAAGTAAGAATCACTTAAGTTCATATTCTGTTAACTCCTACCCAAATAATGTTGAATCATCCTCTGGTCGTAATTGTGGTCAAAATTAAATTGTAAAAAAAATTAAACTCCACCTCAAACAGACAGTTTAAAAAACGCTTGCCATTTCCTCATGAGCTGGCCAATCAGTGGACTACTCGCATACATTTTATTCATGACTCTTATACGCCCACACCATTCCAACACAAAACTTGCTTTTGAACATACTTAGATGACGGTGTTGAAATCGCTCCGCTATTTCCTGGTTGCAAAAAATGTAGTTTGTGACAAAGCAAGCAAGTAGAGTGTAGAAATCATTGTACCATCTAAAACGCTGGTGTACAAAGCCGAAAGTAAATTACGCAAAAACGAAACTTAAGAACGGGAAGCATAGAAATAGCACACACAACATATCTATTGCTTCTTAGACTTGCTTTCAATTAATGAGATCTATAACACGTGAATTTGGTCAGGTCACCCAAAAAGTTACTTATTTCAGCTTTAATTGCCATTTTTGGGAATGAAAACTTTCACTCATTGTAATTGGTAATATTTTATCAATCTGGAAACACTGGACAGTTACTTTAAAACACACACTTCCCATTAATCTTGTGTCCATCCCTCTATATGTGGTTGACCCTGCAGGTGTAGCCACTGTCTATGTGCGATACAAGCAGGTCCAGGCTCTGGCACTAGGGGGAGAGCTTAAACTGCATCGACTTAACTGTGCTGGCATGGTCCTGGGTATCATGAGCTCAGTGGGCATGTGCGTCGTCGCCAACTTCCAGGTACATACAGCATTGCCTACCCCACTTTTCCATTATAACTATATTCTTATATAAATACCCAATTCCAAATCAACCCCTACCCCTATAAGCAATAATTTTGCCATATTGCTTACACCTATCAAACCCTCTCAGATCTAGCATAGGGGGTAAGGACTGGGTCGATTTGGAATTGGACGAAAGATCCAGCTGTCAGTGTTGAGAAGGAACACACACACATTTCAGTGTTCTCAACTCTTCACTGTTCTCCGAATGATGATGGGCATATCACCTTTGTCCCTCACCTCTTGAGTCAAAGACCCTGGATTTTCTTCCTTCTGGAAAGTGTGAAAGCTTGGGTCGGGTTTGAAATCCATTACCACCTCTGCCCTTTTGCAGAAAACTACCATCATGTCAGTGCACCTGCTGGGGGCGGGGCTGACCTTTGGCTGTGGGGCGCTCTACATCCTGGTTCAGACGGGGGTGTCATACCACATGCAGCCTCGCTTCCACGGCCGAGACATCCTGTGGGCGCGCACTGCCGTGGCGCTGTGGACAATGGCCAGCGTCATCATCTGTATCCTTCACCATACTAGTCTGACTCTGGAGCACACACAGAGCAGTGTACAAAGGAAAGTTGCAAACATTGACACATTAGAAGGGGATACAACAGTGGAGAACTGAATGGATTTCTGTCGAAAACAACTGAGAAAGCATTGCATTTTGGGGACACTTGGACTACCTGTAGGACCAGTTTCCTGGGCTCAAATTAAGTCTACTCCTGGACTAAAAAGCATGCTCATTGGTTTGGGGAAACCGACTCAGTCCTAGTTTAAAATCTGATACTGTATTGAAGTGTTATGTCAGTCCCTCAATAATATGACTACATCTTCCACTGCTGCAGTTCTAGCCCTTGACCCTTTTGCCCTCTCTCAGCGTTTGTGTCGTCAGCCATTCTGTATGATGACCTACCAGGCGTGGACGTGGACAGAAAAATACGCTGGAGACCAGAAGAAACGGTGGGCAAACATCAGGGTCCTCTACACTGTGATCCTACTAAATATTATACGATTGGAAATAGTGGCTACTAGTTTGTTCTATGTAGAGATTGTACTTGGGTGCTGCTAGTGTAACGGATGTGAAATGGCTAGCGGGTACGCGCTACTAGCGTTTCAATCAGTTACGTCACTTGCTCTGAAACCTAGAAGTAGTGTTTCACCTTGCTCTGCAAGTGCCGTGGCCTTTGTGGAGCGATGGGTAACGATGCTTCGTGGGCGACCGTTGTTGATGTGTGCAGAGGGTCCCTGGTTCGCGCCCGTGTCGGGGCGAGGGGACGTACTAAAGTTATACTGTTACAATGGACAACAATGTGAAGTATGTACAAATACATATGAAGCACGTAGGAATGCTACTTCCTACTAAAATACTAGAACATGGAGATCCTTTCCTTGTTAATATATTGGCTAATATGGCTCAGCAAGAGACCATAATATCCCTTTGTCCCATATCATTTCCATAACGCTACTATATTGGTTGGTATTTTACTAATTGAACTTAAATCATAGTCTCTCATATTACCTTTATGTCAACTGTTTGAGTTTGTTTCTAATGGTTTCCTCTGGGGTCAATGGTACCATACATTTCAGGGGTACACAGCCCATCTGGTCAGTGCTGTGGCTGAGTGGTGTCTGGCCTTCTCCTTTATCTGCTTCTTCCTCACTTACATCCGAGATTTCCAGGTATGGTCTTCCTGCTATCCCTTCTCTCTCTGCTCACAACCAATGGCAAAGCAAAATAAACACTACCATTGCAAGACTTCATTCTCAGATCTGTTTTGTATAACAAATTACATTTGTATGAGTAGAGCTGAATGTGATACATTTAATGTTACAGCTCATTCTCAGTTGTTTCATCAACTAAGGAAGATGGGTTGAATGGCCTCTCACCATAGAAGTCTCAGGTGTATTCATGTTCTTTGCTCCCCAGAAAATCCAGTTGCGGGTACAAGTTGTCATGCAGAGTAATCACCTGTACGACTACGCCCATTACGACGTGAGAGAGCATGCCCACCATGGAGAGCACTCGCCACTGCTGGCTGGGAGCATCTGACTACACTGCCTCCTTCTGTGTCCACACTGCAGTCCCACCCCAGGAAAAGCATCTCTGTGCCCCGAAATTACTTCCCTTCATCTCTTGCTAAATGGAAGGATTGAATAGGTTGGAACAATAATGCATTTGCCCACGTGATTTGGGGTCTGTGATTTAAGGAAAGGAGGCAAGAGGATGCCATTGGAGACTCAGCACTTCATTGACCGAACAACTGTGTTGTGTTCATTAGGTCACTCAATGGAAAATTTGTTTCCTTATTGGACCAGTCCAGGCAGTCCCTCCCTGCTTCAGTTTGGTGCGTAATGAACGCGAGTAAAGATATTTAGTGGGTCAAAATGTTAATTAAAAGTGTGATGCATCAGCTTTAACTTACGGTCCATGAGTTCGCTTTTTCTATATATGTATTGTACAGTTTGCTGAAAACATTTCTGGTATTTTACTTTTCTACAAATAAATCTGTTTTTAATGACTTGTCAATTTCCCTGTCTGACCTCATGTGCATGTATGCACACACGTGCTTATTTGGCAACATCATTCTTGAACCTGACTGAAAAAAACAGGAAAGTTGGCGTAAAGGTTCACATAAAGATTCAAAGTCTTTATTAGATGTTTTTCTGCTTAATCATAGCAGGTTCAGACGGTGACAGATTTTTGAACCCAACACTCATTCTAACCAGTGGTCTTGTCAACCGTCTATCATATACAGTAGCAACACATAAAATACCCACTGTTACCCCAACACAAAAAACTATAAATACAAATTATTCACTTCCAATATTTACATCTCAAATCTATTTTATTATCACATCTACAGTAAATCCCTTATATACACAATCGTAGCCTCGTTTACAGTGTATTCACAAGATACTAACTATCTCTTCTTTGCCTTCTCTCTTTTCTTCTTTTCCTGGTATTCAACAATCTTTTTGTGGAAAATCCCTGAAAAGATGAGGGGGTGATGATAAATGAGTAAATGAATGATAAGCGAACAAGAGGCATGTTATCCCCCAAGAACAACCCGGCTTCATTATCATCTTAAACTTTAGATATGTTTTCTAACATGTTATATAGCTTTCAAATTCTCATGTTATGCAAGTATGTATTAAAGCTCTCTCGCCTAGAGGCGAGTGGGCCTTCTCACCTTGCTGGGGGCTCGCTGGCTGCTGCTGCTCCAACTCTTGGATAAACAGGTCAAACATCTGGGTCTGGAGGAACTTCTTGACAAAGTGCCGCGTGGTCTTGGACTCGATGGCCTTGTAGAAGGCCCTGCTCTGAAACACCCCTGGCTGCCCGCTTCCTTTCCGCGTCACGTATGAGGCAAAATGTCCGACAGTCTTCACGAAGAAGGGCAGGAAGGCTTCCGAGACCACCTTGTTCAGCTCCTCCACAGCTGCGTGGGAAATGGTACACACACGTTTAGCCACAGTCCAGGTGGTTTCAACCAAAGTGTGTTATTTGGCCGTGCTCGAGAGCCATAACGTCGACCTTTCATCTTGTGTGCGAACAACCAGTCTCTTATGATGACATGCTAATTTTCCTAAACCTCACATTACTTTGAAAGGATCAAAGAGAGCATAAAACAATCTATATTCAAAGGTTACAGTTAATTCATCAGTATGGCCATCTGCACACCTGATGTGGTACTGTAGGTGAAAAAGAGCAATGCAATCTCTAGAATAAATCAAATACCCCTTTTGCACACATTGTATATAGATTTTTTTCCCCCTTTTTTTTTCTACTATGTTATTGACTTGTTTATTGTTTACTCCATGAGTAACTCTGTGTTGTTGTCTGTTCAAACTGCTATGCTTTATCTTGGCCAGGTCGCAGTTGCAAATGAGAACTTGTTCTCAACTAGCCTACCTGGTTAAATAAAGGTGAAATAAAAATATATTTTAAAAAAACAGCTCTTTTTCCTCTTGCAAAAACATCTGATGGAAAACCTATTTTCCAATTGTGAAAACAAAACTAAAATGCACTACATCTTATAAAGCTGTTTTCCCTTTCACATTTGTTCCGGCATTTGTTTCAAAGGCTGATATCAAAATATACTCACTGGCTTTTTCTTTCCTATTTCTTAGTGCCTGCAGTATTTCATCTTGGAGCTTAGGGGGCAGAATAGACTTCTCATCTCCGCTCTATAAAACAGTTACAATATTCAATGGTATGACAAAGCAAAAAACTCCAGTTTCCCTCATAGTATTAAGTGCAAAACAGTACAAATAATAAACTGAATTAATTCAAAAGAGCATAAATGTTTTTTTGTTTTTTTTAAACGCACATTTAGGCCATTGCTCCACTCTCGAGACTACACACTTACTCGAACTAGGAAAGTGTCCCCCTTATCCTCTGACAAGTCCACAACAAGCAGCTGTGTTGGGGAAAACAGAGCCTACAATCATTATTCCAACACCAATCCATCACTATTACTACCAAGACTCCCAAACTTCCCATCCAGTCATTCAGGTGCTTTTTCTCAATCTTTCCTTGATTCCTCACCTCCTCCTCAAAATGCATTGGAGGTCTGAGGCTAGGGACCTTGGGCCATCTCCTCCAATACATTGTGAAGGAGGCAAGGAATCAAGGAAATAAATTGAGATAGCGCCATGGTCTGATCCAGGAACAACCCCTTTGCCCCTACCCCTTCCTGTGCTTTCAGTCAAATAGGATAGCAGACTTCTATCCAGTCTTTTCAGATATATACATGGGGTTTAGGTGTTGTTTCTGGACAGGGCCCATGTCATTAGTTCTACGTTTGACATTTAACTGGTAATGTGCTAACTTTGTTGTAGTCTCACTATTTATTTTCAAAGCCTGGGGGAGAAGAATTGTATTGTTTGTGTAGTGTGACAAGGTGAAAGCCGTATTTTGTTATGATTGTTAAGTATGCATTTAACTCTTAGGAAATGAACTAAATCAAATAAAAAATAATCACAGGGCCATCCTTCCAAATCTCGTCTCGTTGACGCTACTATTAGAAGTCACTATTGGATTTTTGTGTTTTGATTTGATTGGCTCTGAGAGGACATGCCATATAACCTCAGTAGAGGCATTTCACTTTTATTGTTTTGTCCGCGCCTCTTTTCCTACCATCTTGGGCAAAAGTTTTAGTAGCCTATGCAGTGTTATTGTCCCCCACGATGAAATGGGGGAGGGGACTGTGAATCTGTCTCCGTCCGTTCGTATCTTAGTCACACGCGATATCTCTAGACAGCACTGGGACGATTTTAACGAAACTTTGGTGAATGATGCCATAGAGATCCGGCATTAACAAAATGACACGGATTGGCCTAGGGTAGGGGCTTTGGTAATGAACTGAAATGTGTTAGTCACATAACTCAATTGGCCTAAGGGGGGAGGGGGGCTGCATCATTCGTGGGGGACGACATGTTTACTGGTGCTTTGGGTTTTTTGTTATGCATCTTGTTGCAAGTCAGTCAAATGTTCAGAAACCACCTCTGTTTGGAGTTTGACCAATGCAAAAATATGTGATTGGTTTGAGAAGTGGGAATTCATCATTAGAGTTCATCTAGATTCTACCATATTCTACCCCTTTTTTTGTGTTTTCCTGCCGACAACTTCCCCAGGCTTTTGTAACGAACGTGAGCGAAGCTGGTGTGTCGAAGCCAACATTTCTGTAACATTATCACAGGTGGGGGTGACTCACGTCGCTCTGGTCCGTGACCTGTTCCAGGAGCCGCTTCTGCACTCCCAGCAGGTAGGGGGTGGGGGCCATGACCACGTCAATGAGGATCTCGGGGACGATGGAGATGAAGGTGTGCTGCCAGGTGAAGGGGTAGAGCAGGGCGACCACGGCGTGGATCACCTGGGACAGGGTGCTGAGGAGAGACAGAAGTTAGACTTATTCAGTGCGTGTGTGTATGTGTAAGGGGAACCAGTTCAAAGAACAGAACCGAAAACAAAAGTGACCCATACTGTTCCAGAACAGAACTGTTATTTTAAAAGCATGAGAACCGGTTAACAACGTTATTTTAAAGTTCCAAGCATTTTTTCTAGTCCCACAAAAAAAAACACAACAAAGCACCTATGCAAAGCCCTCCCTCTGTCACTCAGAAATGTATTCCAGTGTCTGCCTGCCAGCTGAAAATCTTTGATAGTGTACGCTTAGGCTACCTGCCCCTCCCCATCCAAAGCATAGGCTACTATACTGACGTTACGAGCGTGATTCAGAAGATAGATTTTTTGATTAGCTTGAGATGAATGGATTAACTTTTTCAAAAGCTAGTTAAGGATACCATAGGCCTCGATATCGCGTTTCACGTTGGGAACAAAAAAAAAGGTAAGACAAGCACGCTTGTTAGCTAGCTAGCTCAAAGGACATTCAAAGTTCCTCCATAAAAGCCGCTCCTCCTAGGTATAATTCACTGATTGGTTAAGTAATTTAATGAGCTAAATGTAAATAAAAAAAACTTTATCACAGGTTAAAAAAGGAACGATATAAACCAGTACTTTGAGGGTTTTAACCGGTTCACTACTTTATTTCGCTGATCGGAACAGTGCAACGGAACGACAAAAATAGAGGTTCTGTTCAAAATGAAACAATTGAAAAATAGTTTTGGTTCCAACCCCTGGTATGTGTGCCACTGTGTGAACAATGTGAACTTCTGATACCCCCTTGAAGCTTCTCATTGTGATTTTAGGTTTTTATTTCTGAGTGGCCGTCAACGTGTAAGGAGCATCTCGTTTCATATTCATATGCAATGACGTTTTTATAATAGGCTCCCATTGACAGAGTTGATGCATTCATCTCAGACGACTATGTTGATTTGACTACTAAGTAATAGCGTGTGTCTGTGCGTGCAGTACCTGAGCTCCTCCGCTATGAAGACGATGCGTCGCTCCATAACGGCGGCAGCGAACACGAGCAGAACCTCCTCGTCGGTCAAGCAGCGAAAGAGTGTGCGGAAGTCCACATGCTCTAGCCACGAGTCCAACGGCCGCGTCAGACTGATGATCTGGATGGGAGAGAGTCAATTCTTATCTACACGTCACCATTGTTACCAAGATGTTATGTACATGTCACCAACATGTCAAGAACATGTTATGTACAGTAAATGTTACCACCGTCACCAACTTGTTATATACACCAAAGCAATACAAAGTTGATTTACTAACGGAATTAATTTCATGAAAATTGAGGCAAGCGAGCAGGGGAAATAATTGACCACATGGGAGATTTTAGCCTCTTAATAATGTTGGCTTAACTCTTGGTATAATGGCTAAGGTTTTGGAATGGCAGACACAGGGACCAGGTTTGAGTCCCGGTCGGCATTGCACCCTAATTAACTACAACGGTATCAGAAGTGGGATAGCACCATTGAAAGTATGTCCCGGCGGAGTTTGAGACAGTTTATTTTTCAGAGGCATAGTTCAGCCTATATTTTTCAAAATGAGTGTGCTTGCTAAAATATATATCAGTTTAACTAAAGTAATCAGACCTAAACATACAGATAATATACAGCAACCACTAAACAAATAGTGTGTGTGGGGGTTAACTGGGGGGGAAAAAGGGCCTGAAAAATGGAATGTTGCAGGATAGAATTGGAACATCTCACCTCAGTAATACCTCTCCTATTTCAATGCAGTGTGTGTGTGTGTGTGTGTAATTATGACAACTTCCGGAGGACGTCCTTCAACCTATCAGAGCTCTTGCAACATGAACAGAGAGCGAGACATAATGGGCATGGCATTCACCACACTATAAATAATCTCAAGTGAAAACCCAAAGTTGGGGGAACCCTGCTCTATGAAGACGCTTGTCTTCCCGGCTTAACATTGATGTTCCTCTTTCATGTTCGCTGTGTGTGTGTCACCAGCATTATTCCAGGAAAATAGGATGTTTCCTTTTCATTTTAGTAAATACATCTTCAACTGATGACATTGTCTTCTTTTTCACTAGCTGTGTGTGTTCCTTGTCTTGCTCTGTGTCCAACTAGCTTTGTGCATCTTGTTAGTGTTGTCTCCCTCCCTCTCTAGCGGTGTGCTTATCATTACTTTCTGTAGCTTGGAAGGTGAGTACCCTTCACCCAGGGGTGTATTCATTAGTCACACACCATAGCAAAACCTTTTACTTTTTGCAACAAAAACAATTTTTGGTAGGATCCTTCCCGTTCCGTTTGGTTCCTACTGAATACACCCAGCCCTTCTCTTCTCCTGGCCTGGATGATCACATTAGTGACAGGGCCTGGGTAGGTTTCCACCATAGTGCTTTTCACCTGTCAAGTTGCTTTCCCCCCCCCCCCCACCTGTCATGGTCGGGCACCATCCTCAGTGAATTTCATAAAAATGATGAATCATTTAAAAAGTTATCCTTTTGAGACAAATCTATTCATGTCACCAAATAATTTATTATAAAAACACACTGTTTTGCAATGAAGGTCTACAGTAGCACCAAGGTGTAGCAGGAGGACAACTAGCTTCCGTCCTCTTCTGGGTACATTGACTTCAATACAAAACCTAGGAGGCTCATAGTTCTCACCCCCTTCCATAGACTTACACAGTAATTATGACAACTTCCGGAGAACATCCTCCAACCTATCAGAGCTCTTGCAGCATGAACTGACATGTTGTCTACTCAATCAAAGGGTCAGAGAATGAATCTAGTACTGAAAGCATAAGCTGCAGCTAGGTAGCACTGCAGTGCATAAAATGTGGTGAGTAGTTGACTCAGAGAGAGAGAAAGACAATAGTTGAACAACTTAATTTCTTCAAACATAAGAAGCAAGAGAGAGCTATATTTTTTCACTTTCACTTAGCTAGCAAATGCAGCTAGCTAGTTTAGCCTACTCAAAACAACCGTCTCAAACAGAGGGATGCCATGTTAGCTAGCTGGCTATAACTATCCAACACGAACTCTTCCAAGTCAAGGTTAGCTTTTGGTTTTACAAATGTATTGCCACTGGGGCCCACCGGTCTAACTGCTAAACTGCTTACTGACTCACTATAATGAATGATTGTACCGGGTTTACTAACATGTTAGTTCTATTACCTATGTTGAGTATGACATTATATTAGCTAATATGGTGACAACGATGTAGTCTGTGTGTAGCGGATATGATATGGTTTGTAAAGTTTTTTTCCGCCTGGTCAGCTGATGTGTTGTGCATTGAAGTCCACAAGCGAAGGGATAAGGTGAGGAGGAGAGCGTGTAGATGCGAGAAGGAATACAACGTGGCTGCTATGAAAGTGAACTGTGTTTACATGTAATCAGAGGTGTATTCATTCTGTCGATTTTGTTATAACATTTCTTAAACGTAAGCAAACGGAATGAAACTGGGATAAACATACCCAAATTTGTCCAATATAAACTCTTGTTTGCAACTGTTGGACTAATGATTACACCCTAGAGCAGCTAGATGCAGGCAAGAGTGTGCAAGGTGGTATTGAATGTGTCACTGTCTGTCCATGTGTCACTGTCGGTCACCTCAAATCTCTCTCTGGACTTGTGTGCACCTACTGTACGTTGTAAACTTTCATTCATAGGCTAGGTTGTAGCAACCTCATGATGGGTATAGGAAAAGTTAGAGTATCATGTAGTTGCCTAAACCTATCGATGTTACATTGAAGTGGGTGAATGGAATATGAATAACAGTCATCCAATATGCTGTAACAGAAATAAGGCCATGCTCATAATAAAAAAATTATCGTCCTCCCTCATCTTAAATGAAACCGACCGCTACTGCTATCAATGTGGATGTTTCTCAACTCTTGGAACTGTGTGTGCTGGTTTTCATGACATCTAATTACAACCAATTATTCCAATCCTAACATTTTGCTACAGTGTTCCCAAATGAATATGACCCAGGTCTCAAGGAACAGCATGTCATTGTGCTATGCCAACTTAGCCATGTGGCTACATCGGACACATCAGGGTGCTAACCTCAGTGCCTTTGTCGGGGATGAAGCTCTTGATCTTGACTGTGTTGCCTGGGGCGGGGAACGCCGCCTCCCTCAGGCTTTGCATGAACGGGTAGATCATCGCCATGGAGATCTGGCGCCGCTTCTCCACCTCGTCAAAGATCTGCGTTAGAGAAAGACAGGAATAATCCAACTCTGATATCATGTGATTTTGCACCACTGGAATAAAATAATTAGCCTACACAATTTCCTGGGTGACCTTTTTCAAGACAGAGACTGACAAACCACAATAAATGGTGTGGCAGTAATAAGTATATAGTAATAAGTATATGATGAACTGTGGGGCTTAGTATTTCCAGTAGCCTAAGGGACAGTTTGGTGGTGGTGGTGGTGATGATGTGTCAATATTCACTTCACAAGACTTGGGGCACCACTGAAAGGCAGCAAATGATGAACAAAACAAATACAGTGACTTGGATCACAGACGGGCTAATGATAAAGGGCCACTAAGGGAGAGAAGGTATGAGCTGTGCGGCAAATAGGGAATTTCAAAACCCAAAGACCAGTCTAAGAGGCTCATACTCGATGCAGAGTAATTTGCTAGTACCATAACACACTGTTACATAAACACAGTAGTTACGAGAAATTCAATCCAATTTCACACCGCTTAGCGTTATGAACGGCTGTCAGATTTACAAGAGGTCCCCATCACTTTCAGTTCAACGTTAGTGGAGGAGTGTCTTCTTCTTGTCGTTTTTTCCGATAGGGGAGATTGTTGAGAAGTTATGTGCTGTCGACATTTTCAAGGGAGAACTGGGATAAGTGAGGACTACCTTTTCTCTTTAAAGAGAAAGTACACTTCATGAAAGACAAGAGTTGCCATTTCATCTAGAATGTTTTTAAGTTTATTAGCTGGTTAATTAAGAATGGCCAGAAGATCCTGGCTAGCATTTTTGAAGCATGTAGCAATGCAAGTGGAAATGGCTTGTATCCCTTTAAAATCTGAGCACGTGCGGTGTTATCCAATGTTGGCTTAATTCCTTTTTTACCACGTGCACAATGTTGTCAGCATGATTCCTAACTGAAGGCCCAGGGAGAGATTTACTCAGAAGTATGAAGCATCGTTACAGCCTGGGATCCTCCCAGTTCAACTCATCCAGGCTTACGTCTCTGGGTAAAACACTTATTTCTGACAGCCGAAAGCCAATGACCTTTGAGGCGTGTTACCTTGGAGAACAGTCCGAAACAAGCCAACCTGCTAATGATGCAGTAGGCCTCAGGTGGGCGAGCGCCGTTGCCGTGGGGCTAGACGAGAACAATGGAGAAACAAGAGAGAGAGAGACAGATAATGGGCATGGCATTCACCACACTATAAATAATCTCAAGTGAAAACCCAAAGTGAATCATACCAGTAGCCTCCTACAGTATCCGTTCCTTCTGCTGCCGTCGATCTCAGTCAAGACAAATGAGAATGTCTCACTAGAGGGAGCGAGTGAGAGAGAAAGTAAGTCTATTGGTAGCTTTAAGACATCAACATTGGAATGACTCAACAATACACCCATCTTTCCAAATTGATGGTGATCCTTCATATTAGATGCAGTGTTACCTGTGGTACTCTGTTAGGGGGGCCCAGTTGATGCCCTCAGGGAAACAAAAGAGTGTGATGGCCTTCAGGGTCTTTTCCTCCTCCTCTCTTTGGAATCTCACCATCCCATCCCTCTGAGAAAGAGTGCGAGAAAGCAAGAGAGAGAGATTAACAGAGGGAGAGAGGGAAAGAGAGGGCAACAGAGAAATGGAGAGAAAGACCAATATATTTGTCAGATGGATGTAACCTGGGCTCTTTCTCAATTAATCTTTATTCAATTCCTCTCTCCTTGCCTCAAAAAGCAAGAAGGTCCTAGGGGAGAGACCTTAGACCTTCTCCTCCAATACAGTTGAGGAGGAGGCGAGGAGATGGGAAGCGAGGAATCGCGTAAAGACACATTTAAATAGAGCCCAATTACATCCCTCTGACAAAGATCTCTCCCTTTACAGGAAGACGTCATGTGATGTTGAAACGTCAGTATATCTAATGGAATAAAGCCTGGAATTTAAAAAAATCTTAATAATCTTCCGTGCTGAAGGCCTACCTGAATTCTTCTCTCCTACCTCCCTCTGACTATTCAATGACTTCCCTTGCGCTTTTCATTTCTTATCCACATTTTTCTTCTTTATCCCTTTTGGGAGACATGCAGAGTTTCTACTAACTAGCGGACTCACTTTGGGGAACTGGTAGGTGATCTGTGGCTCGTAGGCCCCCTCTTTGGATTTCTTGAGGCTGACCACAACCAAGTACTCAAAGAAGTACTGCCCACTCATGTAGCGCTGCTCCCTGGCTGGGGTGTCCACCGGAGCTGGCTCCAAAGACTCCTGAAGGGGTGGCTCCTTCATCACCCCTGTCGGGACAACAGAGTGTTGAGGCAGAGGCTTCCTAATAACATATAGTAAAATCAAAGGCTTATGGTCTGGGTAGCTCAGCTGATTAGACCATGGTGCCAGCAGCGACAAGGCAGCAGGTCCTACCCCGTACCGGACACATTACATCTTACTGATCATTTGATTTGAGTACTTTTCAATAAATCTCTGTTGAAAGAAATATTTGAAAATACAATATCCACTTGAGGGTGAAAACAATCCTTTTGAATATCTCTCCCTTTCCCCCCTTGCTTTCTATCTCTTCCACTGTGCTTCCTAGGCAGCAGCAGATATACAGTATCAGTTACAATAGGAAAGGTATTGCTGCTCATTGCCTGAGGGAGAATCCCAGGAATGTGGCCAATAAGAATGCTATCTGGTTTGTTTGTTACTTTTCCAACACGGAATATTGAATGGAACTCAAGTCATGTGCTGGTGCTGACAACCTCAAATCAAAAAACACAATGGCTGAGATTTGCAAAACTCAATACAGGTCGACTGACAAATACCTGTGCTGCCGTTGCACCATACAATGTGATTCCAGCCATAAGGATTTGTGTGAATATAACAACAGCTATGATAGGTGTATGTTTTTCCAACAACGTATACAATTATATTAAAAATGTATATTTTACATTTAAGTCATTTAGCAGACGCTCTTATTCAGAGCGACTTACAAATTGAATATTACATGTATTACCACTATGAATTGAAAATACTTATCATTACTAGCCAGAAGACACTTATTATTCTGAGATGCATAAATAACATGCATGTATTATAAGTATTATTAATGAGAACAATCACATACCAGCAGAGTGAAAACAGGCGCAACAGACACCATGCTAAAATAAAAAAAATTGAATGTTTCTAAGTATATGAGCACCAACCTGTTTTAAAAGATTCTTATCAAGTGGTTTCTGAGATGTGAAATGATGACGCATTTAGTTCTTAATCTACTTATTCGTGTCTAGAAACTAAGGACAACCCCATCCCCCACCAACCTCTGCCACATGGTGTGTTTACAGTTGGGTAAACCCTACAGCAGTTTGACAGAGGACCTGCTGAACAGCAAACACCAAAGATAAATATTGGCTAATCTTTTCTCTCCTCAGGGTTTTATGAAAATGTCTCTTGTTTTTTTTCCCATTGCTCCTTAGAAATAATAGTAGAGCCGGGCTGCCCAGACAAGTTCTTTATGCTGCACTGCCGCACACACTCACAAACTCAGTCTCTCTCTCACACGGACACACACACACAAAAGAATCGTTCTGTGACTCAGCCTACTGTGACAGGTTTTTACCTCCAACTGCTTTTACCATGGCAACAGTCCCTGTGTAAGGCATGACTAACCCATTACACTCCACATTTAATGTACAGTACCAGTCAAAAGTTGACACCTACTCATTCAAGGGTTTCTCTTTATTTTTAATATTTTCTACATTGTAGAATAATAGTGAAGCCATCCAAACTATGAAATACACATATGGAATCATATAGTAACCAAAAAAGTATTAAACAAATCAAAATATATTTTACATTTTTCAAAGTAGCCACCCTTTGCCTTGATGACAGCTTTGCGCATTCTCTCAATCAGCTTCATGAGGAATGCTTTTCCAACAGTCTTGAAGAAGTTCCCACATATGCTGAGCACTTGTTGGCTGCTTTTCCTTCACTCTGCAGTCCAGTGATAAAGCTAAGCTAAACAAATGCATTACTGGGTCTGCAATAACTTACAGGTAATTGGCACAACTGGAAAACCAAATCAATCATAACTAGGGCTGTGGCAGTTATGAAATTGTCAGCCGGTGATTGTCAAGCAAATAACTGCCAGCCTCATGGTAATTGACCGTTAATTAACAAACACATTTAGCATCTCTTGGCCTCCACGCATAGTCTACTCGCCACTGACGCAGACCTTAAAAAGTTTAACAAATTCATTGAATATACTGTAGCCTACATCATCACAATGAACCCATTATTTTAGACAGGTCTAAAGAAACATGATGTGAAGAAAATGTAGTCTATTTCAGAAGAACAGAATAACATACTCTGAGTTGTCCTTATGTTAGGCCCTGATATGGTTATACCATTTGCCTGTGGGCTACATTAGTTCATTTAGCAGACAAGATTTGCTTAAAATTCTGTGGCATTATTTTAATTATTTTAGAGTATAAAGAATACAATTGAACATAGCTGAATAAAATCGAAAGGATATTTTCTCCAAACGATTTCCAAGGTAGTGCACGTGGCTACTCTGTGTTGAGCAGTTAACAAAGAAACAGGTTCTCCTATATGCTTCATTTAGAGTTATGTATGCAACTTTAGTTGATTTTTAATACAGTCTGCATGATGCGACTAATGATGATTTGAAAAAATGTGCATGACAGGCATGAGCTCTGATTTGTTTCTTGTGCAGGCTGCACACACTTCATCAGTCTCTCATTCACAATTTGACAAGCACTTGATAATATTCTCACCAGCCCTCGAATTTCCCAGCGGCATCCGCCTTGTGTGGCCGTAATGCCCCCAAAAGAATCCATGCCTTTTGCGGCCAAAGTGGCCGTTGTGCCCTTGGGCTGAATATAATAATTATAATTCCCTTCTCCTGGCTGCCATGCACCAAAGAACCTCTCACTCACATGGCTCTCTCAGATATCTCAATTCTTATTAGCCAATGCCTGTCACGTGACCAGGTCCTTCTCACAGGCATCTCAGCTAAGAAGTAGGCTACAAGTGAAGACAAAGACATCGGGGACGCAACTGCGTGCATCCCTCTTATCAAATTCCGAGGTGCATATTGAAGATGTTAGATGGACTGTCCACATTTAGCCTACTTTTTGTCAGCCAACAAGATGAGTAGGCCTAATGAACAGCAAAAGCACTAGTCTGTGTCAATCTACTACCCCCCATAGTTAAAAAGTTTACCTATTCTATTGGTCAACTTGTCCTTCTGTGCAATAAATATATATTCCAAACCTACTCTGGGACAGTTGTGGGATGCGATAGATCCCAAATTAATACAACCACTCACATCAAAAACATTTTTTAAAGCAAATGAGGCTGATGTACTAGATCAGAACGTTTAGCTTAAAATGTTGATAAACTATTAGCCTATTTCTTCACATTATAAGTGCAGCAGTGCGCACACGGCTGTAGGCTATAAACGCAAATGTTCCAAAATGGAATCAATTAGAGGGAATACACTGTTCTCAAAAGTGACCGCAAATGCGATTATGCATGTAATACTTTATTATAAAAAAGGTGCCTTTTTTTTAATTTATTTTTTATCTTGCCCAAACTTAAAACTCACCTGCTGCCTATGTATGCCAATTAGGCTCTACACTGGTTGTAAAGCGGATTAATGTGCTTATTTTAAGAAGTTATTTGGACACTTTAGTTGTGAATGATGCCCAGCGTGTTTGTATCACAAGTGATAATACATCATTCACAAGTGATAGGCTAATATTGTCACCCATCAGACTACTCTTAAATTGAATGTATTTACATGTACTAAATAATATATGTGTGAAATTAGTTTTGATTAAGAATGGACCATTATCATGCACCTGTCTAGGAACAGGGGCATTGGGGAAAAAATCTATGCACTTAAATAGCGAATGGAGGACACTTTTCCCGTGGTTCATTTCCATGCCAGCCAGGTAGGCTATACTCCTGTTGTAAAGCGAAGCAATGTGCTTATTATTAGGAAAGTTGATAAAGTAGGCCTAGCCTATAGAAAGCTGATGGGATCCTCCTTTTTAATTTAGGTTTTCTCATGCAATTCTCATGAAGTGTTTGATTTGATTTTCCAAAACATTTGCATTGATGTCAGAGTGATCAGAGGGACAATAGAGTACAAGGCAATTAAGCAAGTTTGGTGGGCTACTAATGACCATCAGTAGCATCAGAGCTTGGAAAATCCTAGTTACCGTAACTAAACGGTCAAACGGAATTTGACTGCGGTCAAACGGAATTTGACTGCGGTCAAGCGGAATTTGACTGCGGTCAACACCATTGACTTGCACCAGCCTATCCATTATCATTCAGTGTCACACTTGTCAAATATCTAATTTGCTTTGGAGTTAGGCAAACCTGTTGGTCCGGTCTAAAAAATGACACCTAGCTAGACAGAGTGTAAGGTGAGGCCATTACCTCTGCTAATACTACATCCATCCAATCATTTCAGATCTACTGTACACAAATGCCTATGCCCTAGGTGGGTAGAGGTTATTTCTGGACAGGGCCTTGGTTTTGGTAAATTAGGAAGTATTGTGTGTGAAATAGGAAGTACTTAATGAAAAAACAAGAAGTGTTTCTAAGTAACAAAGCGTTTCTGTGGAGCCTTATATAGGGATGTTAATGGTTAACCGTGAATTGGTTACTGAAAATACATTTGACCAGTCATGCTTATCAGTCTATAGGTTCATTTGCATAATTTTGTGGAATTAAATTGGCGCGTGTGTATTAGTCATTAGTCCTCATGGATTTTATTTATCACACTCGCACAGCATACACAGCCTAGTTTGAGGAGCGGAATATGCTACCACCTGTCAGACAGCGTGAGAGCAGTTCCTCAAAAAGATGGTACTGTAGTGAAACGTGCTTTTGTAAACCTAGACATTGCACAACAAATAACCTAAATGCAATTGTGTGTTAAACTGTTTTGATGGCCATGATTAAAAAGTGCTACTATTTTTATTTCTCAATCTCAACTCGTAATTAAAGCGTGCTTCCCATTCGCCATTCGAGTGCATAGGCTATAGTCAACCGTAGGCAGGCGATCAGCGCGTCACCCACCACTTTGCAATGTGAGTTTGAGGCAGTATAATTGTCTGAAACCTGAACCTTTTACCTTCCATCAAATAATGAAGCATGTCTTACCTTGCTTCAAAGTAGCCTAGCCAAAATCCAACCATAGAAACATGGTGGCAATTATTTTCAATTAACTTCCTCATGCCACTAAGCAGCATTTCTCTATTGTTATATTGGTTTTCATATCAACTTTTTCGTTGTCTAGAAGCCAAAGGCACAGTCCTAGTCATATTAGCAACCCTTCCTAGTTGTTGCTATATGATCCCCCCTCTTTCTACATTTCAGAGATTTTTCTTCTCTGTCACATAGGAATCCGCTCGTATTAGGTGCGCTGTTTAGAACAGTGTTTCCCAATTGTATTTTGGCAAATGTTTGAAAATGACGTTTTATTAGCTGCTTCGTTACAGGAGTTTTATTTTCAATAATAAGATTGCTAATATGTGGCACGTCCAATTGTCTAGGGGCCCAAAAGTAAATAGAATTTGCCAAAATTATATAATTAAGCTACTCCCGTCTATACAGAAATAAATGAAATAATTCAAATTAATTACACCAGAGAACATGATTTAGGCATAGAGGATCATTAGCTTCTTTTAAGAAATAGCTGTGGTTTGTTTTAAATCACAAGCCCATAGACTTCAGTTGGGAAGTGCGCAATATTGGAAGCAGAAAATATCAGAGCAGATTGTTGCGGCAGGCAGTGAAACGGATCTAAAATAGTGCTAGGCCTCAGTGGCGGTTCTAGACCATTTCAACTGGGGGTGGCCAAGCTGGGGCCAGTTGTACTGTTAGAGGGGCCAGTTACATTAGACGTTATTGTTGTCATCGTTTTCTTCACTGCATTGCAGGCATTAGCAGGCAAAAGACCATGTTTATAATCATCATCGTTGCCACTGTCTAATAACGGATGTAAAAAAAGAACGATAGCAAAAATGTGTTATGTAAAAATTATTTCATACTCCACATTTAGGGGGGCCACAAGGGGGTCCAAAATTGTCACAGGGGCACTGCCCTCCCCAGAACCGCCACTGCTAGGCCTATCGAAATATTTCAAAATACAATCGCTGGAAAAATACATACGAGAAAAGACAAAGGAACAACTCTAATATGTATTTAGTTATCAAAATTCAACTCCCAAAGTGAACAATAGCGGCCTATTGCCTATGTTATTGGCACTATCGGAGAGCATTGCGCATATATATCCATGGTGAGTGCGCATACTCACTGTCTTTATCATTGGGTGAGTCAACGCCACTGGAAAGTTATTTTAGGACAATGTAATTTGGACGTCATATTGAACAATGTGTATCTCACCTTTTCGTGGGCCTAGATTAGATGGTTGCATTCAAGACAAGGTCGTTTTTATTGATGTCAGTTTGTCATTGTCAGCAGAGTAGGCTACCTTGTCATGTAAAGTGTCGTAGAATTGCATGAAATGTGTTTTTTTTAAAGGCAGATCTTCCTAAAATATGTTCCTCTACCTGGGGCTGTGCAAAGGGGAAAAAACGCATTGTTCAGAACACATTTTTTGCAAACAGTGATTGAGTTATATTATAGGCTAATCCTAATTTATGACTATCCAATCTAGTTATCACGTTAGGAATATTAGTTGTTTTACATTAGTCTGCAAATGTGATGATAGATGCATCCAATGCTCATGGGCCAATCCTAATTTCTGGTTATCCAATATATTTATCACTTTAGGAATATTTGTTTTTTTACATTAGTCTGCAAATGTGATGATAGATGCATCCAATGCTCATTGGCTAAAGGTGATGTTTTCAGTGAAAAGATAGCTTCCCTAAATTTAAATTTAAAATGTTGTTCTATGGGCTTGCTATTGTTGCACGTTTCCATTAAGCTCCTAATGAAAAATGTCAATTCCTTGTATAGTATTTTCTGTTAGGCAGGTCATTTGACTGTAGATTTTTTTTGTTGCTATTTGTTGACCATTTAATAAGGGTCGGTTAGTCGGCAGCAAAATGTAACGCATTTTTTCATCCCTAGCCTTATACTCACGGTCTTTGTCATGTTTGCCCCGGAATGAGGACCACATGGTGCTTAGCCTCTTGATGGCACCTCCCTCACTCTTCTCATCCTCGCTGGGTTGGACGGTACCTAGAAGGGACCACAGGACCAACAGATCATTAGTACCTCCTACACAAGGATCCCGTTCATTAGGCAGCAAATGGAACGATATGGACTGTGATCCTCTGACCTAATAGCTTAGTCATCAGCTAACTAATCTAGGCTCAAATAGCAAAAATCCTCATGGACAATAGGGTCTGAGCCCAGTGATTTGGCATTAACATTGCATCCAAAAATGTGCAAAACTAAATTTATCCTGAACACTAACTCTCCCAACTTTGGTCACTACAATACTAACGCACTAACATAATGCCCTGGACCAGAGCAAGGGCACAGACTGGTATGTTGAGTTCAGGCTGCACGCCCACATACCATATGAAATGCAAAGATACCATCTGAGACACACGAACATCCACTTTGAGATTCGCAGACCAGCCGGTAGAAACCTGCATAATCTGCAGCTAGATGCTTCTCTCCACAGGTTCCTCCAGAGTTATCATTACGTCATCTCTAATGTGTGTATTTTGCCCTGACGTCCCACTTTTGAACACACTGCTAGAGCTATAGGTAAAGTCACAATTAAAAAGGTGTACCGTGCCCAATGGGGCTACTCACTGAGGTCAAATGACAGGGCGTCTTTCTCTTTCCCATTGGCGGCGCTTTGAGGTTGCTCACCTGGACAGGAGAAAAGACACGCAGGTCAAAACACAACTCAAGCAGGTAGTTCTGTGAATGCTGTGAAACTGGGTTGTCATAATGTTTCCACAACATTAGATGTTCTACGTTATTTCAATACGGATCATAGATACTGATCCAACACCACTACCTTCGGAAGAAATAGACGTTGGCTTACTGCCAAAATTACCATATGGTTTGCCATTTCATGTGTCTAGTCACACAATAGGCATTAACTAGTGTATATGTGTGTGTAACAGCTAAACCAGTAATGGACACTAGTGCCACAGCCAGCCAACTGACTGAACAAGTGCCACATTTCACTTCCATGCTTGCTCATCATTATGGGTCGCAGATCAGCACTGTGGAAACACAAGGTCAAAAACATGCACACCTCAGCTAAATAACAAGTAGCTAAGTAGCTTTCAGTTATGCATTTGCTCTCGTCAGCGACTTGGGCTACTTTTCCACAGTAGTGGTGCTTGGGTAAAATCACTGGGGAAGCCAAGCCAGGAAAGAAAAGCCATACCCATTGACTTTTTTCACTTTACAGCCTTATTCTAAAATGTATTTAAAAAATCCTCAGCAATCTACACACAATACCCCATAATGAAAAACTGAACAGGTTTTTCTACATTTTTGCAATTTTACTACAAATAAAACAGAATAAAACAGAAAAAACGTATTTTACCATAAGTATTCAGACCCTTTGCCATGAGACTCAAAATTGAGCTCAGGTGCATCCTGTTTCCATTGATCATCATTGAGATGTTTCTACAACTTGATTGGAGTCCACTTGTGGTAAATTAATTTGATTGGACATGATTTGGAAAGGCACACACCTGTCTATATAAGGTCCTACAGTTGACAGTGCATGCAGAGCAAAAAGTCTTGGAACCACCAAGACTCTTCCTAGAGCTGACCGCCTGGTCAAACTGAGAAATCGGGGGAGAAGGGCCTTGGTCAGGAAGGCGATCAAGAGCCTGATAGTCACTCTGACAGAGCTCCTCTGTGGAGATGGGAGAACCTTCCAGAAGGACAACCATCTCTGCAGCACTCCCCCAATTCAGGCCTTTATGGTAGAGTGGCCAGACGGAAGCCACTCCTCAGTAAAAGGCACATGACAGCCAGCTTGGAGTTTGCTAAAGGGCACCAAAAGGACTCAGACCATGAGAAACAAGATTCTTTGGTCTGATGAAACCAAGATTGAACTCTTTGGCCTGAATGCCAAGGGTCACGTGTGGAGGAAACTTGTACAATCCCTACGGTGAAGTATGGTGGTGGCAGCATCATGCTGTGGTGATGTTTTTCAGTGGCTGGGACTGGGAGACTAGTCAGGATCGAGGTAAAGATGCACAGAGCAAAGTACAGAGAGATCCTTCATGAAAACCTGCTCCAGAGCGCTTAGGACCTCAGACTGGGTTGAAGGTTCACCTTCCAACATGACAACGACCCTAAGCACACAGCCAAGACAACGCAGGAGTGGCTTCGGGACAAGTCTCTGAATGTCCATGAGCGGCTTAGCCAGAGCCTGGAAGTCCATAAAACATATTGCATGTAACAAACAGTCAAGCAAGTTAATTTGGTCAAGCAAAACATTTTTCGGACTATTGATTTAGAACCACGAGTTACCACAAGTCAAAGAAAATAGCCTCTGCCTCCACTATTCCAGCACCATTTCATCATCTAATCACCTATTCTTAGTCTAATACAGTGACAACTAAAAGATACCAAAAACGATTTAGTCAATTTAGCGTAAGCTAAATATGATGTGGCTGTCCATGGTACTGATTTAACTGTGTGTGTGTGTGTGTGCGCGCGCAAGTAGAAAAAACATGTTGACTCACCCTATTTGTAGAGAAATGCCAATGTCAGCCTCCTCTTTCATGTTGCCTAAACGGTTTATGACTCTGTTATATATGCTTTAAATGTTTGTTGTCCTAGGCTACCTGGCTAAAATGCTTGATCGCTAGCCTAACTTCCTTTCAGTGGCAACAATGCGCCAGGCCAGCTAGTTAACATTAGCCTACTACATCTAACTACATGTTGAACTTTTATCCTCTCAGGCCATATAAATAAACTTCCAGTAATTTATTGGGTAAAACACCAACATTTTGGCATCACTGTGCCTTCTTCAGGGTGGTTGGATCAGAATAGCCATTATAATTATTGGCCAGTACGGAGAAGTAAAAACACAAGTCCAAATCCCTATCTCCATCCATGGCAAATTTAGGAAAAGGGCGATTTTAGCTAGCTAGCCACAGGAGGACAATGACACAACGAGATGTAACAATTAAAATTCTGTAAATTACGTTTGGCTTCAAATGTGATGTGATTGGTGTGAAGCCAAATACGAACTGCCTTCCCGTGACACTTTTTTTGATGCGCAAGGACCATTCACAGCTGAGCTCACTCAGTTGAGCTATTATTTTAGATTATTTTTTTATCAAGGGAGGCCAAATGCTCGCTGGCTTCCTTTGAATTCAATGCTACGGGCAACAGCAATGTCATACACTTTTTGACCAGACAGCATAGATGGGCTACACAAAGACAGAGGGGTGCTGTTTTGTTTGCTTGGATGCTTTCTCCGGTGAGATACATTCAGCCTATTGAAGGACATTTATGAAACACAGAGATGAAAGATAAGTTATTTTGCATGTTTTTTTCCTTGGTCATTTTTTGGGGGAAGCCTGGCTTCCCTTGGCATCCACGAATACATGCCACTGCTTTTCCAACCACCAAATGAATACCGTAACTATCTTTCCTAGTTCCTGAGCTGCCAAAAGAAAGATGTAAACAAACGCTGTCTTTTAGAGACTCGTGCTCTAATTCCTAAACCTACCACAGCTCCTATGTTTATCCTTACTGATCTAAGTTCAACAGTCTCAGTATGATCACAAATGTTTTAACACGCAGAAAGAGTGTTACCTAACATTACCTAATCATTACCACATACCTACTCAACAGATTTTTACCAGAACACCAACCGTTTCTCGCCAACTTACACCTCTTCTCACAGTTATTCAAATGGCTCTCTTGCTAGCTGCACTGCAGAAACATTTACTAGGCACATCATTTGGACCTGACACAGTATGATAAGATCTGTGTGGATCTAAATAAAAATTGCTGGGAAACATGACAATTGGGAAATTACTTTTTACCTATATTTGCTTTTTTATGTCCAGCAATTGGATGTGGTCCAACCACCTTTTTCTACATATTTATTTACCACCAATTTCAAAGTTCACTACAGGAAACACACTTGGACCTCCAAGGAGGTTTTTCATTCAGACCTAAACACTGAACAAATACTGACCTTAGTTAAAAAAAAACTAAAATTGCACACCAAACTCCATTAGTCAACTAATCACCAAGCCCTTCAGTATTTGAATCAGATGGGCTAGTTCAGGAATTCATAAAATAAGTGGAACTGGCTGGGTTACTTGAAAAGAGGCTTGGGAAACACTGCATTAGAAGAATATATGAACAGCAAGGCTTACATAGTGTGTAGGTGTAACAGCCATTCTCCATCACAGGGCGTGCTGCCTGCCCCTCAGGCTATATAACATGTCACAACAACATCTCTGGCAGCCAGCAAGCCTCAACTCCATCCAAAGAGGGATAGGTAACTTTATTCTGGCATGACTCTCACTCCCTCTTTCTCTCAAACTCACTCTCTGCTTCCCTAAACCTTTACCTGAATGTAATCTATTAAAGTATTATTGCACTTGAGATATGACCAAAATAGTTCGCTAAAGTCCATGCCTCATGGTTTTGGTCCTGCGGGTTCAAAAATGTACACCAAAACAGTCTTCTCGTCTCTAATTTATTTGTGTGTCAACAGCCACATTCCAGTCCCTAATGTGTGCAGTCAGCTGTTAAAGGTCCCCGTAATGCCATACTAGTCGACCAACTGCAATTTATTTGAAAGGTGCAATGGCCTTCAAAGGGAGGGATCATCTGTAGCATGGGCAGTGGTGGAAAAAGTACCCAATTGTCACCCAGTAACATACTACTTGAGTAAAAGTCTAAAAGTATTTGGTTTTAAATATACTTAAGTATCAAAAGTAAATGTAATTGCTAAAATATACTCAAGTATCAAAAGAAAAAGTATATCCTTTCACATTCCTTATATTAAGCAAACCAGATGGCACCATTTTCTTGTTTTTTAAATGTATAGATAGCCAGGGGCACACTCCAACATAATTTACAAACGAAGCATTTGTGTTTAGTGAGTCAGTCAGATCAGGCAGTACGGATGAGCAGGGATGTTCGCTTGATAAGTGTGTGAATTGGACCATTTTCCTGTCCTGCTATGCATTCGAAATGTAACGAGTACTTTTTGGTATCAGGGAAAATGTATGGGGTAAAAAGTACCTTCTTTTCTTTAGGAATGTAGTGGAGTAAAAGTTGTCAAAAATATAAATTGTAAAGTGCAGATACCCCAAAAATCAACCTTATTAGTACTTTCAAGTATTTTTACTTAAGTAATTTACACCACTGAGCATGGGTTACTAAATCAAGATAAAAAAACTAGCAGGGCTACAAATAGAACAATATAGTTGAGACATATCACAAGTGAGGTGGAAACATATGGAATGCATGTTTCAACAAGGAAGTGATTTACAATGTTAGAAAGAAGAACCCCGTAAATGTATTTCTTCACTCTAGTCTGAACAGTTTTAGGCTATACCAAAATGTGGACAGCCAGAGCCTGGCGCGGTATATGGCTGGGAAAACATGCCTTAATCCAGGGATGGAATATGTCGCTGTACTCCTAATTATTCCGAAATGATGAAGGGTAAATCGAGATGATTGGAATACTGATAGTTTTTTTAATTAAACTGGACGTTTCCATCAGCATGCTAGGCTAGCTAATGCTATTACAGCCCATTTGATTCCAAGCGACGCCTAATGTTGGGGTGAGTAGCTACAGGAAGTGTTGTTGAATCCAATGGGTTGCTTTAACATTAGCTAGCCTAATGACAAAAACAGCAGTTTAATTAAAAATGTGCAGTATTTCAATCTTCTCCATGTATAATTTTGGATAATGGTATAATTAGAGGAGTACAGGCCCCTCACACATCGATGGATAGAGGTACATTTCCCAAGGCCTTCTCATGCCAGATCTTGCAGTGTCCTGATCATGTGGGAAGGTGCAATAATGGTGCTTTCAATCCATTTGGGAACTCAGCTCGGGAAAATCATGACGTCAAGTCAAATCATGACGTCAGTGATGTTCAGGTTGGAAAGTCGAAACTCTAGAAAGATGACCGAGTTCCCGACTTGAAATTCATAGTTGGATGACCGTTCAAAGCGATTTTCCCAGTCAGTGCTCGTTTTTTCCCAAGTTCCCAGTTGTCTTGAACGCACTGAAGTCGAAGATTTCCGAGGTCCCAGTTGTTTTGAACGCGGCATTATAGGCTACTCAGCCCAGTTTCATGCGTAGTGGCCACACCATGTTAAGTCAACAGAAAAGCTGTTCAGGTTATTTGCCTCGCTTAACAAGAGTATTGTCATTGAAAAGCATTTTCCCACGGCAAATAAACTTTTAGGCCGAAAATGACACAGCTACAATGTTGCGTTAGCCTATCACTTGTTGGCACCCGTGGAGTCGGACCGCGAGTTGTGACTTCATTGAAACAGCTTTTACAGTTGATGTAAACTACTTACATTTTTAAGACTATACATTAGGTTGATGTAATGATAGTCTACTCACTCCATCTCTGCTTCATATGTTTTAGTTCATGTGTTTTTCGAATCCTCCTCTTCACCGCATCTCCACTCATAGCTCTCACAGGCTTAACACTCAATGTTATCTTATTTCCCTGGATCGTTTCCTCAGACTATTTGTTTTATCGACCTCATTCGGTTTGTAGCGTAAGGAGAGTACACAACGCATGCTGTTCACGGGTTGGCTTCGCTGGAAGTCGAGCTGCACTGTAACTGTGCGCATGCGCGCGCCTATGTTTTAGCAATTGTCACCCTTTTCCCTTCACGTGGATGTGCTTCATCGGATACAATTACGCGCTACCAATGTGTATAACTATTCATTTGATAGTAACTGTAGAATTACAGGTCATTGCATCTCGTGAGTCAAGAAGACAATAGTAAAAATATAGCTGCGAGCAGCAATGAACGGGGTTCACAGGATGACAGGAAGGACACAAGATCAGTTGGATAACAAAGCAAGCACTCTATCATGTAAGAACTATCTTACATTATGTGCAATCAGTGATGGCATTATTAGAATATTAAAGTATTTTTAGCATTAGCATATGTACAGTGTCGCCATATTTGAATGCTGCAACAATCTTTTCTCAAAACCATGAAAGACGATGTAATGAGTCTAAATACAAATTCTGAAGTGAATCTGACTTATGGTTCAAGAGGAGAAGATGATTGCAGATGAAGAATGAGTTATTTATAGTTTCCTTGTTTTTTGACACAATACCAAATGTACCTTAAGGACATCCATGATAGCGATGACAAGTTTCAAGTTGATAGGCCACTCTGGAGTGGATTTACAGTGGTTTAAATGGACACATAAAATCAGACTTTGGATTTGTCAATAACTCAGCCAACACAAACTAAGTTAAAACTTCTTTGGGATAGGGGGGCGGTATTTTCACGTCCGGATGAAAAGCGTGCCCAAAGTAAACTGTCTGTTTCTCAGGCCCAGAAGCTAGGATATGCATATAATTGGTAGATTTAGATAGAAAACACTCTAAAGTTTCTAAAACTGTTAAAATCATGTCTGTGAGTATAACAGAACGTATTTGGCAGGCGAAACCCCGAGGACAAACCATCCAGGAATTTATTTTTTGAGATGACTGTGTTTTCAATTGGTTTTCTATGGGATACTAGATTTATGAGGCCTCTGTTTGCAGTTCCTATGGCTTCCACTAGATGTCAACAGTCTTTAGAAATTGGTTGATGTTTTTCCTTTGAGAAATTAAGAAGTAGCCCTTTCCTTTCTGGGTGTCAAGCCTAGTGGACTGTTTTGTTTGGGGTGCGCGACCTGGAACTCGCTCCACTTTCATTTTATCCGCTATTGAACGCAGTATAATCTGTCTTAAATTTTATCGATTATTTACGTTTTAAAATACCTAAAGTTGGATTAGGAAAGTTGTTTGAAATGTTTGGACAAAGTTTACAGGTAACTTATTAGATAATTTGTAGTCATGTTGGGCGAGTTGGAACCGGTGTTTTTCTGAATCAAACGCGCCAAATAAATTGACATTTTGGGGATATAACGAAGGAATTAATCGAACAAAAGGACCATTTGTGATGTTTCTGGGACATATTGGAGTGCCAACAGAAGAAGATCTTGAAAGGTAAGGCATGAATTATTTGAGTTATTTCTGAGTTTTGTGTCGCGCCTGGCTGGTTGAAAAATGTTTGTCATGCATTTGTATGATGGGTCGCTGTCCAGATAATCGCATGGTTTGCTTTCGCCGTAAAGCCTTTTTAAAATCTGACACGCTGACTGGATTAACAAGAAGTTAAGCTTCATTTTGGTGTATTGTACTTGTGATTTTATGAAAGTTAAATATTTCTAACAATTTTATTTGAATTTGGCGCTCTGCCATTTCACCGAATGTTGTCGAATCGATCCCGCTAACGGGATTTGATCCATAAGAAGTTTTTAAGACATGTACCATGCTGTAATTTGGTCCTATGGTTCATGAGAAGAAGATTTTTTAAGTATTTTTTTTCTTCATATTAGTATATGTGCTAATATGAATCTACTGATATAGTGTGGCCATCTTTGAATGCAGTAACACTATTTTCTCAAACTCTTTAGGGACTATTGTGATGATACAACATTTGGACTGAATCTGACTTTTAGTCCATGAGAATAATATTTTTTATGATTATTTTAAGCATTAGCATTACATAATCCAAAAAGTGAATTGTTAATAGTTTCCTTATTTTATAAGACATCAAATGCCAAACCTAACATGGTTCATCATGGTAATGTCTTTGATGACCCTAAACAGTTTGAAATTGATAGGCCATTATGCAGTGGAATTACAAAGGACTTACATGGACACGTAAAATCTGATTTCCTGATTTATAAGTAACTCAGCCATCTCTTAACCAATCCACTTGGAGATATTTGGACATATGGTTCATGAGAAGACGTTTTTCAAAAAGTTAAATACAGACGAAAATCAATACAGACGAAAATCTATCCTGACAGACCTTATTAAGTCCCATTAAGGCAAATTTGGCCAGCATGAGGAAAGATATCTACAAACATAGTTTGAGTCTCTAGGTCAAACGGGGCGCGGATATGAGGGTTTAAGTGAGACTGCTTATAACAGCGCCACCTATAGGACGATCAGTGACATTATTTTTGACCAAGTTACGCATGGCCTCTAGTTTTTGTGTGCCAAATTAGAACAAAAGTTACCAATATATGCGTGAGTTTGTATTTGGACCTGCTGCCAAAGCAGCAGCTACTCTTCCTGGGGTCCAGCAAAATTAAGGCAGTTTATACAATTTTAAAACATTACAGTACATTCACAGATTTCACAACACACTGTGTGCCCTCAGGCCCCTACTCCACCACTACCACATATATACAGTACACAATCCGTGTGTGTGTGTGTGTGTGTGTGTGTGTGTGTGTGTGTGTGTGTGTGTGTGTGTGTGTGTGTGTGTGTGTGTGTGTGTGTGTGTGTGTGTGTGTGTGTGTGTGTGTGTGTGTGCGTGTGTGTGTGCGCATGTCTGTGCGCATGTCTGTGCCAATGTTTGTGTTGCTTCACAGTCCCCGCTGTTCCATAAGGTGTTTTTTAATCTGTTTTTTAAATCAAATTTTACTGCTTGCGTCAGTTACTTGATGTGGAATAGAGTTCCATGTAGTCATGGCTCTATGTAGTACTGTGTGCCTCCCATAGTCTGTTCTTGGGGACTGTGAAGAGACCTCTTGTGGCATGTCTTGTGGGGAATGCATGGGTGTCCGAGCTGTGTGCCAGTAGTTCAAACAGACAGCTCGGTGCATTCAATATGTCAATACCTCTCATAAATAAAAGTAGTGATGAAGTCAATCTCTCCTCCACTTTCAGCCAGGAGAGATTGACATGCATATTATTAATATTAGCTCTCTGTGTACATCCAAGGGCCAGCCGTGCTGCCCTGTTCTGAGCCAATTGCAAAGTCCTTTTTTGTTGCACCTGATCACACGACTGAACAGTAGTCCAGGTGCAACAAAACTAGGGCCTGTAGGACCTGCCTTGTTGATAATGTTGTTAAGAAGGCAGAACATCGCTTTATTATAGACAGACTTCTCCCCATCTTAGCTACTACTGCATCAATATATTTTGACCATGACAGTTTACGATCTAGTGTTACTCCAAGCAGTGTTGTCACCTCAACTTGCTTAATTTCCACATTATTTATTACAAGATTTAGTTGAGGTTTAGGGTTTTGTTCCAAATACAATGCTTGTAGTTTTAGAAATATTTAGGGCTAACTTATTCCTTGCCACCCACTCTGAAACTAACTGCAGCTCTTTGTTGAGTGTTGCAGTCATTTCAGTCGCTGTAGTAGCTGACGTGTATAGTGTTGAGTCATTCGCATACATAGAAACTCTGGCTCTACTCAGTCAGTGGCATGTCGTTAGTAAAAATTGAAAAAAGCAATGGGCCTAAACAGCTAACCTGGGGAATTCCCGATTCTAACTGGATTATATTTGACAGGGTTCCATTAAAGAACACCCTCTGTGTTTTGTTAGACAAGTAACTCTTTATCCACATTATAGCAGGGGGTGTAAAGCCATAACACATACGTTTTTCCAGCAGTAGACTATGATCAATAATGTGAAAAGGTGCACTGAAGTCTAAAAAGACAGCCCCCACAATCATTTTATCATCAATTTCTCTCAGCCAATCATCAGTCATTTGGGTAAGTGCTGTGCTTGTTGAGTGTCCTTCCCTATAAGCATGCTGAAATTCTGTTGTCAATTTGTTTACTGTAAAATAGCATTGTATCTGGTCAAACACAATTTTTTTCCAGAAGTTTACTAAGGGTTGTTAACAGGCTGACTAGTCGGCTATTTGAGCCAGTAAAGGGGGCTTTACTATTCTTGGGTAGCGGAATGAGTTAGTTGACATTGTCAAGAAAAAAAATATTCTAAGAATAAAAATAGGTTTCATGTGAAGCCCTAATAAAATGGGTATATGTGCGGAGCCTCATGCTGGGATGTTATCTAAGATTTCAGGCGCGTTTCTCTTTCCAGGCGTTGCTGAAACATGCCAAATCTTACAACGCCTGGATAGGTATTTTACATATCAGCTAACCACATGTTGGTCACGTTACCCTGCTTAGATGTGGAATGCATCAACCAATGGTTGACGTTGGGCACCAGATTGCTATAACATATGTGGTTAGCTGTTAAGTAAAATACTTATCCAGACGTTGTAAGATATGGTATGAGTCAGCAAAGTCTGAGCAGGGGAGCACGACCCATATGTTATAGCAATCTGGTGCTCGATGGCACAGTCGATGACGTGGCATTGGTTGATGCATGCAACGTCTGAATAGGGGAACGTGACCCTCATCATGTTAGCTGTTTGTCTTGCACATGCCTTTTTATGAGGGGATTCACTATTTTGAAAATTCGAACATATATTTTATGGAAAAGAGATTACTGTTCGATTTGAGCAGGGCGCACCTCCCTCACCGGTTTGGCCCCAGTCATGTGATGGGCCAAAACCCAGTGCAACCCGGGCCAGTTTAATCAAATCCCCTCTATGCATTTACAGGTGTGCTTCTCCTACTCAGGTAAACAATGATTAATCATCAAGCATATGACCTTAAGTGCGAATTATTCATAATTCAAGAAATTACACTGTTGTTTTCTTTTAAAGAAAAGTAGACAAAACATATTTCATCCCTATTCTTTAAGTTTTCTTCCTTGAATAGCCTAATATTACTGGTTCACAGCCATAAATAAAGTGACACTTCTTGTTTTCAGTACAGTTATGTAGGCCTACTAGTGCACATAAAAACAGTGAATTATGACTGAATTGCAAGTGAGAGGAAGTTGAGGAACACACCAACATGAGGTCTCCAAACTCATTCTTAGATGTTACCAACTTGTATTTTGAACTTTTATTTTGGTAGTAGCTTGTATTTTGGTAGCAGCCTACATGATCAAATGCCACAAATAGTTCCATAATGATGGTACTCACCATGAATTGCCCTCTCTCCATCTCCTCTTTTTAACGCAAGATCCTACATGCACAAGCTATCCTATACACATGTCCTATACACTTATTCTATACAGATTAGCGATGTGACATTATTCAACACATACAGTGAAGCATCATCCTGGACTTCCTGCACAGCAAGCGGTACCGATGCAGTCTGGAACCAACAGGACCCTGACCAGCTTCTACCCCCAAGCCATAAGACTGCTAAATAGTTTGCCCCCGTAGCTATTGGTAAACTATTTAACTATTTGCATTGACCCTTTAAGCACTAACTCTTTTGACTCATCACATACTCTGCTGTTACCGTTTGTTATCTGTCCGGTTGCCTATCACGTTATCCCTACCTATATGTCCATATCTACATCAATTACCTCGTACCCCTACAGATCAACTCGGTACTGGTACCCTGTGTATATAGCCAAGTTATCGTTACTCATGGTGTATTTATTCCTTGTGTTATTATGTTTTTCTATTATTTCTTTTTTTCTCTCTCTGCATTGTTGGGAAGGGCCAGTAAGTAAGCATTTCACTGTCAGTCTATACCTGTTGTTTATGAAGCATGTGACAGATAACATTTGCTTTGATTTGATCATAGCATCCATGATGTTGAGAATAGTTAGGTGAATAGTAAGGTATGTTTACTCTTTAACCGGTCAGCCATTGGCCTCAGCTGGACCAGATGGGTGGGTCCTCCTGAGGCGCCCGTCACAGGAGCATCAACCTCCTCCCTCTCCTCTAGAACCCTCTCTAGAAGAAGAAGAACCACAACAACAACAATTCATCCTTTACTTGCATGTTCGGTATAACACTGTTCATGTTCAGAGAGAGAAGGAGAAAGAGAGAGCGATGGTAGATGTTTAGTTGACGGCCACTCACCGTTTCTTGAGGCCTCGCGCACCGAGGAGTAGAACTGCAGCCCTCTCCGTCTAAATCCAGTCTCTTGGCCATCTGTTAGCGGTTTACCTTGGATTGACATTAAGCATCAAGAAGTTTTACTTCAACCTCTTTTGGAATTACACCAAACTTCTGTGATGTACATGTATATGAAGGAATGTTTAATCACAGTTTCGAAAAATGGACAGTAATGATGAATGTTTATACAAGTACTGTATGTATCAACTTAGCTAAAATAATATTATAATAAATTAATAAATATTATTTAATAAATGATTACACTGACACACCGTCAAGACAGTTAAAAATTATTTTTGTCAAGGCAAGTGCCATCTGCCTGTTGAACACCTGGGCCAGTGAATAGCAGAATGACATGGATGCTCACGTTTGGAATAAAAAGAGGAAAAGCTCCAGCTTCTTCTCTGAGGCCTCTCTCCCTCCATCCTAGCTCTCTTTGTCTGGAAGAGAGGGGGAGAAATAGTTTAGATTTTTTTTTTTAAGGAATACAATTAATTGAAAGGAATGACTCAAATGTCAACATCCAAACTTTAACTACTTAAAATTGTTTGCATTTATAATTTTTTGGTTGTTGATTTTAGTCTGAGATACCGTCCCTGAATGTCATAGCAGCATCACACCTGGACCTCAAGCACCTGATTCCCTGTCTCGTGAAGGTCATCCCTGTGTCACTACTATCCAGTATTCATGCTCTCCCATCCGTCTGCCTGTCAGTTTCCGTAATGTACCAGAGACACAGGCTGTATGTGCACATCATGGGTCTGGATGGGAATGCATCTAGCTAGACTATTTATAGCTGACCAAAATGACAGGACATGGAATGCCCCATGGGAAATCTCCCTGATGATACAACCCCACAGTGTTGGGAGGGGACGCTAACGTTATGGCCTTGTTGTAGTCTCTAGACAGACGGGTTGCCTCCCCCGATGTTCCGGCTTACATGTCTGTTTATGTTCCGGGGTCAGTTGGGACAGAGAGGATGAGTCGGAAATGTGATGTGCGTTACCGGTGACGTCACTGCCGTATCCGCTTGTTCCCTTAGCTAAACATGAGCACCGCATTTTAAACCCGTTTCAACCAAACTCGTGATTTGTTGAGAGTTGTCTGCAAAATGTTTTCTCCTTTTGAAATGAGAATCTGACATCGTCCCAAGACCTTGTGCCATTGTCTAGCTTACGTTGGTCCAAGGTCTGGGATTTCCAAAACTAGCGTGATTGTGGAAACATTGTAGGAATGTTGTGTGCTGTAGCTTAAGAATGACAGTTTGGGTTCCACTACCACTTTTTTCATTGAACATGGTGTAGTATGCCCTGTGATGGTAATGGAATATTTAGTGGCCCAGTAGGCCTATATAACATCATAAACAAGTGGACAGAGTCTTCAGTGTCTTTTCCTAATCTTTGTCATAATGTGATAATTTCAAGATTCTGAATTGAGGGCTAAATCGGAGGCTAATAGAGTGTGAATGCCAACACACAAACCCTTCACTTCAATGATAGATCCAGGTCTATTTTTACTGACACCTAAGTCAAAACAATAACTATACTGAACAAAAATATAAACTCAAAAAGGTCACATTTTTTACTGAGTTACAGTTTATATAAGGAAATTAGTCAATTGAAATATTTGAATTAGCCCCTAATCTATGGATTTCACATGACTGGGAGGGCATATGCCCACCTACTGGGGAGCTAGGCTCGGCCAATCAGAATGAGTTTTTCCCCACAAACTGGCTTCATTACAGACAGAAATGCTCCTCAGTTTCATCGGCTGTCTGGGTGGTTGGTCTCAGACGATCCCGTAGGTGAAAAGCCAGATGTGGAGTTTCTGGGCTGGCAGGGTTACACGTGGTCTGCGTTTGTGAGGCCGGTAGGACGTACTGCCAAATTCACAAACATTATGTTGGAGGTGGCTTACGGTAGAGAAATTCTATTCAATTTTCTGGCAACAGCTCTGGTGGACATTCCTGCAGTCAGCATGGTAATTGAACGCTCCCTCACAACTTGAGACATCTGTGGCATTGTGTTGTGCGACAAAACTGCACATTTTAGAGTGGCCTTTATTGTCTCCAGCACAAGGTGCACATGTGTAATGATCATGCTGTTTAATCAGCTTCTTGATATGTCACACCTGTCAAGTGGATGGATTAGCTTGGCAAAGGACAAATGCTCACTAACAGGGATGTAAACAAATTTGTGCACACAATTTGAGAGAAATAAGCTTTTTGTGCATATTTCAGTTCATAAAACATGGGACCAAAACTTTACATGTTGCGTTTTCATTTTTGTTCAGTATGGAATCTGCATCCGTGTTCTTCTGAGTTATAGAGGGAATTGCTCCTAACAGTCCATTCTAGATTTGGGTCATGCCGTCCTCTTGGGATCCCCTGTCCAGTGAAATGTGACTGTGTGTACGACAAGGACCACCCCTCTTCGCAAGAGCAAACACTAAGGGGGTATTTTAAGCCTCTGGGAACATTGTGTGTCTGAACTGTCAGTGACTGGATTGGCCTGTACACATTCGCCCACCCTGGGGCTCTCTGTCCACTGTTCACTTTGAATCTAACCAGTAGCCTACTGTAGGTACTGCACCTATTCCCAGACTCAATATTTGGGTCGATTCCAGATTGTGTGAAATTAACTTTGGTCAGATTCTGTGTCCTGTTCTCATACACACTACCCTCCTTCTAAAAGCAGAGTTAACCAGAGTTCACCAACTGACAAGCCCCTACTAGTCCCAGTGTCGATGTCATTCATTATCCCAATAACAGGTTACTAAGTAACCTGCTTTTTCACCCACTGAAGTGTATTAGGGCAAATAAAATATCTGACTTGGTGTTAACTCTCTCTCTCTCTTTTACCTAATCTCCTAAGTAATGGTAGTTGCTGGTAATCTGACTGAAGATTAGGTTCGAAAGCTTATCTAAACAAACCTGACATATTGTGCGCTTACCGTATGCTGCAGCTTGTGGTTGTGTAATGTTAGGACACTAGGAAAGAAGACACACATCTAACATAATATTGTTCTGTCATGTATTATTTTATTATTACCTACCTTTTTATTGTATTATTTGATCGTATGTGTTCATAAAATGCTTACATGCAACAAGCTAACTCAGTTGAGCTAACAATGAATTAAGTCTATATATTGGGCTTTTACAGTGGCTGCAATGTAGTACAGTATTGCTCTTTGCTGTATATAGTGAGTTGTTCACTGCGCCGAAGACGTGGTAGTTGATTAAGGCAGCCCTCCGCACCTCTCTAATTCAGAGGGATTGGGTTAAATGCGGAAGACACATTTCAGTTGAATGCATTCAGTTGTACAACTGACTAGGTATCCCCCTTTCCCTTTCCCATCAGCATTGCAGAGTGTGACCCAAACCTATGGAGGGCACTGAAACACAAGCACAGCCTTGTGTTTCAGTCACAACCACCTGTGGCACAAATAGTCCTTTTTGAATAAAGCATATGGATAAAATGTACTCAAATAAGAGTGTATTTATGGCAAGTCTGATGTCTTGATTTCGTTATGACAAGAGGAAGTCACCAAACACAGTGGTTGTGCTGTTACCACTAACCACAGGAAGTAAAAGTAAAATTGTGTTTGTTTGATAGCACCAGCATCCTGTCAAGTAGATCACACATTTCTCCTCCCTTGTGATGTTTATTGACGGGAAATTGTGAGATATCAAAATATTTTAAATGTGCCTCTTACACAACTATTGAGATGATTCTAAAGAAATCTGCTATGGCAAAAATGATCTAGGTTTGATAAAAACAGAATACACAATACACTTTCTCTTGATCTAATAACCCCCCACAAACTGTGCAATAGTTTACACACTTAGTGATTATTTTCAGGTTTTTGTTCTCTTTCTCTATCAGGTATTTATCTTACATTTACAGTGTATTTACCAATATCCATTTAGCTTTACTTTGCCTGGTGCAACATTATTTCCGTGCCTCTAATCATAGGCCTAGGCCAGAATCCCACAGGTAACGCTGCGTAGTGCAACCTTGAACTCAACACACGTAGAACACAGTTGAAATGGGTCAGACCGACTAACATACCGGTACTCACCAAGGTACAATCTCTTGCCCAATCAGAATCAACCTGTAGGTAAATCCACTGATCGTGTCCTCAAATTGTGGTTGATAGAACAATCCACTGCTTGGTTCGGTTTGTAGGTATAACTAAGCAGTTCACCTCTAACCAGGCAGACACCACTGCTAGAGGAAATGGCAGCGGACCATTCTGTCAAGTTGAAGTCCCCATAACTTTCTCTCACTCTCTCTCAATTCTGTCCTTCCTTACCTCTTTACTTTCAACCTATATTTTTTATTTCCTTTATTTTTATTTCACTTTGAAGTCTTTTGTTCGTACTCTCCTTGTCTCTGTATGTTTAGCAGTTCCAAAGGTTGCTGGTGCACTACACTATGAGGAAGTGTGCATGTTGACAGTGTGTACAATGCACGCCTCAGTTAGCAGAAACAGACTTTACACTTTAACCCAGGCCCAGGGGAATTTCCTCTTTCGATATTAGTTGTGATTATTGCACATGCATCTGTATGCATTAATACATAGACAGGTGTGTATCATGTATCACCAATCTCTCAGTTTCACCCCTTATCCTCCCTTCGCAGGATATTGTCGACAACCAAGTAATGGTGCTGAATGTTGCTATCCCTTTCTCTAACCTAATCATTTCTGACACACCTTTGCCTATCCATTTGACACATAGCACTCTACTGTATGGGACGTTATGTCGGCCAGCTAAATAGGGTTACTTTATTTTTGCAAAATGGGCAACAACATGAATGTGAAATGGATTACAACATGAATGCAGAATGTCCTTCATGAACATTTAGGTCAATGGTAAGCTACAGGAAGTAGCTGTAGACAAACTAAACTGCACCGCGTACTGGTTCTCTTCTATATGAGAGTGTGTTACGATTTGTTATCTCAGCATGTTGTTGTTGTGTTCCTTCTACTGTATATGACAAGATCAATGTCCACCAACTCCCAAGAAGCAGTTTCCTGGCACCAATCTAACCCAAAGGGGTGTGGGGAGGAGGAGAGCGGCCCTACAATATTGGTCTGTGACCAGGTGCAAACTGGCCCGAAGTACTCCAAGCAAAGTATGCTTCACTATGCATAAACAATGCATCCTTTTCGCCCAAGTGTCTTCATATTACATAACCCGTGCCAACATCGACTAAGCATCTCAGCTAAGCACAGCTCTTAACATTCAGCTGTTGTATGTTGGAATGACACATGACAATTCTAATAGAGTATCAAACAGGTGTGTGTGTGTGCAATAACTATACTGTAGGCAGGTCTGGGCTTCATGCATTGAATGATACACCCTATGACTGCTTCTGGTGTATTGACGGGGTGGGATCTTAAAGAAATGTAGTCCTTCTTTCTGGCATTTCGCAAAGGCTGTATGTGATCGCACGACACATTTTTTGGTGCGTGTCGATATGGCTGTTGTTGTTCGATAGAGCCATTGAATGTCTTTCAGTGATGTTCCTATCAGCGGATTAATTTCTAAATATACAAGCTGACACATTTTTTACAGTCTCTGAAAAACTACAACTCGCGCGGGGCGGTGCTTCGTGCTCTGGCCCCGTCCCTACCCAAAGGCAGGCGTTTTTGAAAACGAGGCGGACACTAATAACAATCCTTTGCTGTATGAAAAATATGGTGGCTAGCTAAGTTGTTTTTCCTGCAAGCCACCTAGCTAGCTAGCTGACTTTAGTTTATTTACTGAACCCCACATTGTGTATTGCTGGCTAACATACTACTGTGTTACAGTGGGGGGGAAATCTAATAATTTTCTTCTGTTTGCAACTTAGGTAGCTAACTTGTAGCTAAGTTAGCTAAACAACTACAGGTAGCCATATCTATGACTAAAATAGAAGAGGTTTTACAATCTGAGATCTATTGAATGTTGATTTATTTTTTAGATATGACTACTAAACAGCAAGCTACAACATTACAACCAGCCATCTAAAGCTAGGTTTACCAGCAAACATTAGCACGTGACTGGAGTTGGCTAGCTAGTTAGCAGCCGCCAGGGTAACTTGTTATGCGCCACGCCTTGTGTTTGTAACTTGTTAGAAAATGTGTAACATAATTGACGAGGGTTGACATTGGTTATGATTATGACCGTGAATGCATTTCAATCTCACATAATTATAGGCATTACGCAAGCTAGGATTCCAAACAGATGTAAATAACAATTATTGGCTTACTAGGTAACAGTGATGAGAAACAATAATACAACAATTTACTGTTGTAAATCTGAAACTGATAAGCTGGTTTAACTATAAAAATATTTGCCTAAGCATGCCTGATAGACATGGCTGTAGCTAGATAGTCTGGCTACCTTTAAAAAGACAAAACATTTTAACCTTTATTTATACAGAGATAACATCTCTTTTCCAAGAGAGACCTGGTCCAATAGCAGCAGGGGGAACAACGTTTCAGACAAAACAACTTACATACACTAACACAACATTAAACAAAACTATAAACACACAAAAACATTTTACCTTAAAAACACGAAAGTCTTGACTAAATACAGCTGGCCTAAAGACAATTACACTCTTCGATGATATACAGTATACATCGATCAAGTGTTTAAACTCCACCAACAAATCTAGATCATTCAATTTTTAAATGTTCAGGAGAGAATTCCAGGACCACGGAGCTAAGTAACTAAAACTATTTCTACCATGACCTGTTCTAATTTTTGGTACTGTTAGAAGCAAATGAGAATGGGACCGTAATTGATATTAATTTACCGACCTGACTAAAAAATAACAGAGATTCAATGACGACCAGCCAACAGCGCTGTAGAGATCCCAATGATGTGTTAGATGTTTTTGAGGGCTGCATGATACACTGAATCAAGTGCTCTCATGGTAGTGGCTGAGGCCTACATATATATAACATCACTAAATTTAAAACCGCCAGTAATGTACATCGTACCAGCTCCTTCCTGGCCTCAAAAGAAAAACAAGTCTTATGCCAGTAATAAAAACCTATTCTCAGCTTGAGCTTCCTTATCAAGTTCTCTACATGCACAGTGAAGCTCAGCTTATCATCAACATACACACCCAAATATTTGTACACTTTAACTTGCTCTATAGTATGTCCAGCCAATGTAGCAATGACATGATTAGTAACATGCCTGGCATTTCAAAATACCATGCATTTTGTTTGACCTGAATTTAGAACCAGCTTTAAATCATACAGATTCTGTTGTATGATGTTAAATGCTCTTTGGGCATTTTCAAAAGCTGAAGATGAACTACTACCACTTGAATAAAGAACAGTATCATCTGCATAAGAATTAACATCCGCTGTTTCAATAAGATCCCCAATGTTGTTGATATACAAAATGAACAACAGTGGGCCCAAAATAGAACCTTGCGGAACACTTGAGCACACCTCTATGGACCTAAAGTATATATACAAAAGTATGTGGATACTCCTTCAAATGAGTGGATTCAGCTATTTCAGCCACACACGTTGCTGACAGGTGTATAAAATCACACAGTCATGCAATCTCCATAGACAAACATTGGCAGTAGAATGGCCTTACTGAAGAGCTCAGTTACTTTCAACATGGCATCCTATGCCACCTTTCCAACAAGTCAATTTGTCAAATTTCTGCACCGGTCAACTGTAAGTGCTGTTATTGTGAAGTGGAAACATATAGGAGCAACAACGGCTCAGCCGCAAAGTGGTAGGCCACACAAGCTCACAGAACAGGACTGCTGAGTGCTAAAGCGCATAAAAATAGTCTGTCTTAGGTTGCAACACTCATTACCAAGTTCCAAACTGCCTCTGGAAGCAATGTCAGCACAAGAACTGTTCGTTGGGAGCTTCATGAAATGGGTTTCCATGGCTGAGCAGACTAAGATCACCATGCGCAATGCCAAGCGTCGGCTAGAGTGGTGTAAAGCTCACCGCAATTGGACTCTGGAGCAGTGGAAATGCGTTCTCTGGAGTGATGAATCATGCTTCACCATCTGGCAGTCCGACGGACGAATCTCAGTGTCTCCTGACCGCTCCTGTCTCAGCCTCCAGTATTTATGCTGCAGTAGTTTATGTGTCGGGGGGCTAGGGTCAGTTGGTTACCTGGAGTACTTCTCCTGTCTTATCCAGTGTCCTGTGTGAATTTAAGTATGCTCTCTCTAATTCTCTCGTTCTCTCTTTCTCTCTGAGAACCTGAGCCCTAGGACCATACGTCAGGACTACCGGGCATGATGACACCTTGCTGTCCCCAGTCCGCCTGGCCTTGCTGCTATTCCAGTTTCAACTGTTCTGCCTGCGGTTACGGAACCCCTACCTGTCCCAGACCTGCTGTTTTCAACTCTTAATGATCGGCTATGAAAAGCCAACTGAGATTTATTCCTGATTATTATTTGACCATGCTTGTCATTTATGAACATTTTGAAAATCTTGGCGCTCTCTAATTTTCTCCTTCTCTCTTTCTCTCTGAGAACCTGAGCCCTAGGACCATACGTCAGGACTACCGGGCATGATGACACCTTGCTGTCCCCAGTCCGCCTGGCCTTGCTGCTATTCCAGTTTCAACTGTTCTGCCTGCGGTTATGGAACCCCTACCTGTCCCAGACCTGCTGTTTTCAACTCTTAATGATCGGCTATGAAAAGCCAACTGAGATTTATTCCTGATTATTATTTGACCATGCTTGTCATTTATGAACATTTTGAAAATCTTGGCGCTCTCTAATTTTCTCCTTCTCTCTTTCTTTCTCTCGGAGGACCTGAGCCCTAGGACCATACGTCGGGACTACCGGCCGTGGTGACTCCTTGCTGTCCCCAGTCCGCCTGGCCTTGCTGCTATTCCAGTTTCAACTGTTCTGCCTGCGGTTATGGAACCCCTACCTGTCCCAGACCTGCTGTTTTCAACTCTTAATGATCGGCTATGAAAAGCCAACTGAGATTTATTCCTGATTATTATTTGACCATGCTTGTCATTTATGAACATTTTGAAAATCTTGGCTCTCTCTAATTTTCTCCTTCTCTCTTTCTTTCTCTCGGAGGACCTGGGCCCTAGGACCATGCGTCGGGACTGCCGCCCGTGGTGACTCCTTGCTGTCCCCAGTCCGCCTGGCCTTGCTGCTATTCCAGTTTCAGCTGTTCTGCCTGCGGTTATGGAACCGCCACCTGTCCCAGACCTGTTGTTTTTCAACTCTTGATGATCGGCTATGAAAAGCCAACTGAAAATTATTCATGATTATTATTTGACCATGCTTGTCACTTATGAACATTTTTGAACATCTTGGCATAGTTCTGTTATAATCTCCACCCGGCACAGCCAGAAGAGGACTGGCCACCCCTCATAGCCTGGTTCCTCTCTAGGTTTCTTCCTAGGTTTTGGCCTTTCTAGGGAGTTTTTCCTAGCCACCGTGCTTCTACACCTGCATTACTAGCTGTTTGGGGTTTTAGGCTGGGTGTCTGTACAGCACTTCGAGATATTAGCTGATGTACGAAGGGCTATATAAAATAAAATTGATTGATTGATTGATCTGAGTTTGGCAGATGCCAAGAGAACACTACCTGCTCCAATGCATAGTGCAACTGTAAAGTTTGGTGGAGGAGGAATAGGAGGATCATTCATGGTTCGGACAAGGCCCCTTAGTTCCAGTGAAGGGAAATCTTAACGCTACAATGACATTCTTGAAGAATCTGTGCTTCCAACTTTGTGGCAACAGTTTGGGGAAGGCCTTTTCCTGTTTCAGCACGACATTGCCCCATGCACAAAGCGAGGTCCATACAGAAAGGTTTGTCAAGATCGGTGTGGAGGAACTTGACTGGCCTGCACAGAGCCTTTACCTTGACTGAAGGGCTTTGTAAATAAATTAATACATTTGACCTCAACCCCATCGAACACCTTTGGGGTGTATTGAAACACTGACTTCAAGCCAGGCCTAATCATCTAACATCAGTGCCCAACCTCACTAATGCTCTTGTGGCTGAATGGAAGCAACTACACTCAGCAAACTACACTCAACACTCCAACATCTTGTGGAAAGCCTTCCCATAAGAGTGGAGGCTGTTATAGCGGCAAAGGGGTGACCAATTCCATATTAATGCCCATGATTTTGGAATGAGATGTTCAACGAGCTTTTGGTCATGTAGTGTACCTAGGTACATTTGTACGGTCTGGTCACTGTGCAAAGGTTGAGGGTTACACCATATTTCTTTCTATTAGGCTAGATATTGTTCTACCCTAATGTTGATGTTATGCTGGCACAGTTCCACTGTCGTTCAAACTGTACAATAGAGTATAATTTATTATATTTTTTTGTCTTGCAGACAATACTGTTTGGTGCCTGGGTTTTTTCCTGGAGTGGGTTCCAGATGGAGAGAAACAGAATTCCTTTGCCTGCGTGTGTCATTTTAGCTGTATTCCATGAACTGTATCCCTCTCGATGGATTGGACATTATTCTGGATTTCAGGCAGAAGAGTACTCGAGGAGCTGAATGACAGTTTGATCATGACACCACTCCTGCCACAGCTGTACAAGCATTCCCTGAACTTTACTACACTGATCATACTGTATTTTCTTACTCTGTTTTCTTTGTGAATGGCAATTTCATCATGACCACCTCTCCCATCATCTGCTGATCACCAGTTCTCATAGCTACAGATTATTACACCAGATAATGTGATTTAACCAAAGATTTTTGGTAACCATTAACTGAGAGTTATAGGATAGGTACTGTTTGATGTAGCACAGAGAATTTTCGACCAACAGCTTGGCGATGCTGTCTTCATCATATGTTGTTGTGTATGGGAGATTGAGGAGAAATGGCACATTTCAATCATTCTCAGACACAACAATACATTTACTGTCTCTAAGCACAACCCTGCACAATCAAAACCCCACTCCTCATTTCAAATGCCTATCTGAAATCCTTCCCAGCCCATTGACTATTGACAGGTCATTCCTGTCAATAGTTGCCCTTAGCAGGGGATTTTTGTAAACATATTACATTTTGAGAATCTGCAGAGAGAAGAATGAGGTGGTTGTGTCATTACTGTTGTAGTATTGATTATATACCTTTCTTTCAGTGTCCCTTGCTGATTTTTGTTCCACAATCTTGTGGTGCTCCATAACCACAAGTTTTGTATCCCCTCCCTCATGCTCTTGTACCCCAAATTTCGCTGCGCTGGGGTATTTTTCAGCAGGGCACTGTGGAAGGACTCCAGATAACCTGAGTTTTACAAAGAGAAAAGGTAAACTAAATGTATTACATGGTCTGGAAAGTACTCTGTGTTTCCTCAGGCTACATCTAGCCACCTGTAACTCCATAACACAAACCCATACAAACACTACCCAATTCATGTTTATGCCATGCTTACTGTAAATGTTGCTATCTTAGCCGTCAGCTTGTAAATATTTTTGCCAACTTACCTTCACCTTGTGCAGAGCCAAGAGTTGTAAGCACATGCTGGTGTAATCAGATGCTGTACCACCTACAACAAAACTCACAACAATACACAATTTAACCATCCCACTAATTGTATCGATCTCTATTAGACTGGCTAGCTTAGCACACCTAACATGGACATTTCAATATTTTCAGCTTGCTGTTAGCTAGCGTCACTAAATTGACAGCAAGATTGCTAGCCAGCTGAGAACCAATATAGACAATTTTTACAAATGCATCATTGCTACCAACACATAAACAGAGAGTGAGTTAGCTAGTGACAATTCAATTTTTAGGAACAGGGTGTTTTGCATTTAAGGGTGGAATAGATTGTTACCAGATTGAGCTACTCTAATGTTAGCTAGCATACGTTAGCTAACATTAGTCAAAGATAGAATGAACAAACAAAAATGGACATTGATTGACAGTGTGTATCCAAAAGATAGCTAGCTAGCTATATGATTTAGCTGATGGCTTTCAGAGCTCAATACAGGACTTTAACGTTAGCTAGCTAGCTAACTTACCTAGTCCAGCTAGGTTAGCATGCTAGCTAACATTACCGCTAATTGAGAATCTTATGTTTTGTTGTGAAGGGAAAAAACAATGGTATCCCATCACTTCTCAGGTGCTGTCTAAATGTTCAGCCTGAAAATCCCTCTGATAATCTTTGGTCACCATAAGCATCCTTCTTGATAGCTGCAAGCCACTGGCAGCATCGGGATAAATCTCTGGTAACTCATTTTTGCTCTTGTTTGTAATTAACACAGCCAGACACAGAACACCACATGGGCATGATGACAAACATTTGTAAAAAACAAACAAACATAAAAAATAAAAAAATTGCCTAGAGAAGTTCTGAGATTACTGTGTTTGTGGGCACGCACCATCCACCTAGCGGGTGGCATCTGCATTCGCTATGAATGCTGGACTTTGTGGTTCACTATGAGCAGCCGAATACACAGGTCGAAACTTCCAGATTCTACCAGTGAAATGAAAATGGGCTCATTCTAGCTTGTGGTTTAGATAATTTTGATGTTTATGAAAAAAGCATAATGTTTTTAATATAGTAATGACTATATGTCATGGCAGAGCCAGGGTGAAATGTCCCTTTTTAATATAGCTAAGTGACACAACCACATCAAAGTCGCAGTAAGTACATTTTTAAGACTGAGATGTCTTTATTTAAGATACTCTTTGAAGAGGTAGGGTTTCAGTTTTTTTTGGAAGATGGGCAGGGACTACGCTATCCTGACATTGGGGAGAAGCTCGTTCCACCATTTGGGTGCCAGGACAGAGAAGAGTTTTGACTGGGCTGAGCGGAAGCTGACCCCTGTAGGGGTAAGAGGGCAAAGAGACCAGAAGTGGCAGAACAGAGTACTCGGGTTGGGGTGTAGGGATTGAGCATCGCCTGGATGTTGGGAGGGGCAGTTCCCCTTGCTGCTCCATAGACAATCACCAGGGACTTGAAGTGGATGTGAGCTGGAAGCCAGTGGAAAGTCTGGAGGTGCGGGGTGACATGGGAGAACCTGGGGAGGTTGAACACCAGATGGCGTGCGGCGTTCTGGATAAGTTGCAGGGGATTGATGGCACAAGCTGGGAGCCTAGCCAACAGACAGTTGCAGTAGTCCAGACAGAAGATGACAAGTGCCTGGTATACGACATGCACCACTTCCTGTGTGAGGAAAGGTCATACTCTACGGATGTTGTAGAGCATGAACCTGTAGGAGCAAGTCACTGCTTTGCTGTTTGCAGAGAACAACAGGGTGTTGTCCAGGGCCATGCCAAGGTTCTTTACACTTTGGGAGGGGGAAACTGTGGAGTTGTCAACCATGATGGAGAGGTCTTGGCACAGGCAAGTCTTCCCCTGGAGGAAGAGCAGCTCCATCTTGTCAAAGTTGAGGTTGTGGGCCAACATCCATGCTGAGATGTCCACCAGATACGCAGAGATGCGTGTCGCCAGCTGGGTGTCAGAAGGGGGGAAGGAGAAAAGTAGTTCAGTGTCATAGCAATGATAGGAGAGACCATGTGATGATATGAGGGAGCTGAGCGACTGGGTGTATAGAGAAAAGAGGAGAGGGCCTAGAACCGAGCCCTGGGGAACACCAGTAGTGAGAGCACGTGGTGCAGACACAGAGACTTTCCACATCACCTAATAGGAGCGACCTGTGCAGAGCTCTTAGATGCCCAGCCCTGGAAGAAGCCCTTGGTTCTGTTTAAGAAAAGTTTTTCAACAGAATCGGCAGAATGAATACACCCCTGATTACACATAAACACTGTTCACTTTCATAGCAGCCACGTTGTATTCCTTCTCGCATCTGCGCACTCTCCTCCTCTCACCTTTTCCCTTCACTTGTGGACTTCAATGCATAACACACCAGCTGTATATGACCAGATGAAAAACCTTTTCCAAGCCAAACCATATCATAACCGCTACACACAGCCTACATCGTTGTCACAATATTAGCTAATAGAACAAATGCATTAGTAAACTCGCTACCATCATGCAGTACAGTGTACAGTCAGTAAGTAGTTTAGCAGTTACACCAACGGTCCCTGGGGACAATAAATTTGTAAAACCAAAAGCTTACCTTGGAAGAGTTCCAGTGTTGTGTTGGATAGTCATAGCCAGCTAGCTAACATAGTATCCCTCTGTTTGAGCCAGGTATTTGAGCAGGCTAAACTAGCTAGCTGTATTTGCTAGCTAAGTAAGTGAAAGTGAAAATAAATGACAAAATGTCTCACTGTCTCTTGCTTCTCCTTAATTTTAAATTAATTTGTTCAAAACTGTTAAACTATTGTCTTTCTCTCTCTTTGAGTCAACTACTCACAACATGTTATGCACTGCAGTGCTATCTAGCTGTAGCTTAAGCTTTCAGTGCTAGATTCATTCTCTGATCCTTTGATTGGGTGGACAACATGTCAGTTGATGCTGCAAGAGCTCTGATAGGCTGGAGGACATCCTCCGGAAGTCATAATTACTGTGTAAGTCTATGGAAGGGGGTGAGAACGATGAGCGTCCTAGGTTTTGTATTGAAGTCAATGTACCCAGAGGGCGGAAGCTAGCTGAAAAATTAAATGTTTTAGATGCATGCCAGCAAAGCCACAACACATCACTAAACAATACATTAATTGCACTATAACGGTGACAAATGGTGCCCACAAACTGGCCTACATAAAGCTGTCCCAACAGCAGAGTCCCAACACCTTACCACTGCTACACCTGGCTATCAGCGAAAAAGTTAATTCAGTTTAATTTGCTGCTTTTAAAAAAAGCATAGCTGATATGGCTGACTTGCTTAAATAAATGTGGTTTCTACTGATAATTGAGATGTACAAACTATGGCATAAGGGGATGATGAGCAGATAAGAGGCAATCCGTAATTTCGATTAAGACATTCATGAGCGAGCTAGGAAGGACGTAGTCAATATAACTATTTGTTCAGCACTTTTGAAATGTACAGCGACAGAATTCAGAACATGGGCCGTTCTTACAGTATTCTCCCTGTACACCAAGTCAGAACCGTAGGATAAACAAAGGGGGCATATAAGCAGACAATGAAAGCTCTTATATTGTAAGAGCTTGTTGAATTTGTGATTTCCAACTTGTTGTATATTGTATATGTCCAATGGCCGATGAGCACCAATTTGTTTTATCTATAATTTCTCTTCATATGACAAGGATTGAAAAGGATTTGTCAGTAGAATGTTGACTTGATTCATGATGATGACTGCTAGCTTGCTAGCTAAGATTTTGAAAGTATGATGTTGACATGATCAGTCCAATCAAAGCTACTGTAGCTATAACGTGATTTGACGTAATTTTATCTGTGGCCAATGACCTTGAGCCTTCTTGGATGGGCACTTGTAATGTAACTCTATGGCAGCACACAAGGGGCTTGAATTTTTTAGCTCTACCCAAAGATTTTGCAGTGATGTAGTGTCCCCATGAGTGACAGAACACTGAGCCAATCACGGCGCAACTAAAGAACATTACTAACCCCTCTGCTCCGTATTTTCCGGTGGCTGCCACACCACCATTGAAGAGCACTGAGCTAGGCTGAAACACCTGCATTTTGGAGCTGCCTTACTCAAGAAAGCAAAAGAGAGATCATGTTTGTATGCGGCTTTATTAACTCAATATATATATTTTTTAATTACATTGTTTGCAAACTGCCAAAATAACCTGCAAAACAGGTAGGGCTCAAGACTGAATGACGGGTCACCACTGAAGTAGTGTAGTAAACCACCAAAGATTTCAAAACTAAAAGTGGTGAAAGTAGTAGCAAAAAGTTGTCGTAAAAATACACTTTATCTAGGATTTGGTCTATATCCTAATCTGACTTTGGTGCAGGTCATGTTGTTCATCACATTACCGTCTCTGGTAAACACACACTGTATCAAGTAAAATCTAAGTTTATTTGTCACATGCACAGGATACAGAAAGTGTAAAAAGTACAGCGAAATGGTTACTTGCATAGTGGAGTCTTTTGTTTAGACATGTAGCTAGCTGGCTAAACAATTAACCATAATCCCAATTTATACTACCATGCACCTTGCAGAGGTGGGCATCTTTGAGAAGCATTTGATAGCTTTCGATAGTGGCTGTACTAGAGAATTTAAAACCTTTTTTGTAAGAACATAGTATACTGATTTTAAGAAATTTTGCTTAATAAATTTGATTTATATTACGGTGTTTCTATTCCAATAAAAACGAAAAACCCTCTGGGTTTCCGTTAGGATGGAACGGAAAATATAGCGCTGTACAACATGACGGTCGGGAATAGGCTACAGTACTGGGCTATTTAGCTAAAGAATCCCCGTGTTGTGCGGGCACGCGGGATACCAGGGTTCAATTCCCCGACGGGGAGGAAGGAGTAGGCTGTCCATGTAAATAAGAATTTGTTCTTAACTGACTTGCCTAGTTAAATAAAGGTTACACTAAGAGCGTAACATTTCTACACCCTAATTGTATAATTGTAGTCTAATCAATACCCAAACGGAGATTCAGTGAAAATAACAATCTTATTGATTTATCAAGACCAGTCCCCATGCTTGTCTTAGAGCAGCGCGAAACGGTGCTGAAAGAGTTGTAGGCTATTGCTTAAAATCCTATTGCTTCTAACTTCAATATGCTCTTTAAATAAATAAGACCTACACAACTTAAGACCTACACAACAGCACATTACTCAACACTAGTGAGACTCATGTGTCAGCCATTGTTGCCAGAATTGCGCAATTTGCCACAATCTACCACCATCTAACACGAACGGTCTCGGCATAAGCTCAAAACTTTTAAAGAATAACCACTGTATGTAACAGCTAGGACTGTGAAGAGTCTCACACACACAGGTACAAAAACACACAACATACACACTATACACACATGGATTGTGTGTTGTAGTAGAGTAGTGGCTGGAAGGCACACAATCTATTGGGAAATCTGTTGTAAAATGTTTTGTTTTATTATAATGTATATTACTGCCTTCATTTTTGCTGGACCCCAGGAAGAGTACGTGCTGCCTTAGCAGCAGCTAATGGGGACCCAATACAAATGAATATGCCTTCTGTTCTCTTTTCGACTCTCTACACATTTGGCAATCATATCTCTGCTTCCACCGGGTATTCCACTGATTTCAAAACTCAGTCAACTTCTTCTGTGACAACAACACTGTTGATTGCCATTTCTTCCCCATCATTGTCAACAGAAGACTCTACAATGTCTGGTTCAATTATAATGTTTTGACCTAAACCAGGGATTTCCTCATCGTCTGATTTATTTTCATGCAAGATCATCCTCCAGAAAGTAGTCCATCACAACTTTTCCCCACTGATCTTTGTCGATAGTGCCTGTTAAATTCAGCGCAGCAATGTTGAGAGCAGTTGCAACCATTTTTCAGTTCTTCATGATATCTTTCAAAAAAAGCTGCGGTAGAAAGGATTACAGTGCCTTAGTAAAGTATTCAGACTCCTTGACTTTTCACACATTTTGCTACGTTACAGCTTTATTCTAAATAATTTCCCCCCCTCATCAATTTACACACAATAGCCCATAATGACAAAGCGAAAATAGTTAAAAAAATTTTTTTGCACATTTATAAAAAATTTAAAACAGAAATACCTTATTTACATAAGTATTCAGACCCTTTCCTATGAGACTCGAAATTTAGCTCAGGTGCATCCTGTTTCCATTTCTACAACTTGATTGGAGTCCACCTGTGGTAAATTCTATTGATTGGACATGATTTGGAATGGCACACACTTATCTATATAAGGTCCCACTGCTGACAGTGCGTGTCAGCAAAAACCAAGCCATGAGGTCGAAGGAATTGTCTGTAGAAATCCGAGACAGGATTGTGTCGAGGCACAGATCTGGGGAAGGGTACCAAAAAATGTCTGCAGCATTGAAGGTCTCCAAGAACATAGTGGCCTCCATCATTCTTCTTAGACCTTTTTTATTTTATTCATATTTACAGACAGCATACAAGTTTGTTATTAAGGCACATGAAAGTTCACATGTTCCAGAAGGAATTTCTGCCAAAAGACGCATTTGATTTTTTTTTTCTTTTTCTCAAATGTCTTCAAATGTCTCTCCTGTGAGGTAGTGACGTGCGACATAGGCCTAGTTTCCTGAAACCGGTCACATATTTTGGGTTCTGATGGGGTACGACAGTTCAACTAAGGTCATGAGGCATTTATAAGTTATACTTTTCAAGAATCAATAGGTACATATCATTAATTTATAAGTCCAAAAATGGCTGTAGCAACTATTGATTGCGCCTTTCTTACCATTATGAAAACATCGTGCCACCAGTAGGAATAGTAACACCAATGATGGTAACACTAATGAGACATTTTAGTTTGTTGATGATTTTCTTAAACGGAGGTTACAGATGCTCAAATCTAAGGTCATTAACCCTTTAAAAATAATTTACTAAAGTGATATGATTGTAAGGACCGACGCCGGACAGGAGAAGCAGGTACGGGGAGTCAGACATTTATTCGGGAACAGACAAGGAAACAAGACAGGAACAGCGTCGGAACACGGGTAACACAGACATGAGACAATTAATCCTGAAGCAGGGAACAGACTTTGGGAACAGACAGATATAGGGAAGGTAATGACACAAGTAATTGAGTCCACTTGAGTCCAATGATCGCTGATGCGCATGACAGGGCGAAGGCAGGTGTGCGTACTGATGATGGCTTGAGTGCATAATGCTGGGGATCCTAGCGCCCCCGAGCGCCGGGGGTGGAAGAGCGGGAGCAGGCGTGACAATGATTTATAATTTTGCTCACAATATAACTTCCCTTCATTTAAATTGAGTAACAGCAAATTATCAATGGAATCCTCAAATTTATGACAGGTGTGATTAGCTAATAATACAATTTTCTTTAATATAGACCTCTTCCCAGATTTGCCACTGGAGGAAATGCTCAAGGTCGTTGTATATGTTTGTAGTGAGTGGTTTTCAATGAGTGACATACCAGTATTTTTATTTTATTTTAATAGTCTTTGTTTTTGTTGAACTATGCAATATATCAAATATTTTGTTCACTTTCTAGCATTCAAAATAATAGATATCTCTAAATGTCTCTACAACTAGTACTTTAAACCATGCATAAACAAAGTTTTGCAGTATAAATGACTTGTTTGTTTTATCATTGAAAAACAGTTCAATATAAACAAAAGCATGGACATTTTTGTTATTTTAAAGTGTTTTTCATGGTTGCAAAGGCAAAATATGCAAATGCAACCACAATTCATGAACCACGATGTAGTATGAACAGGAGTTAATGGCCAAGGACCCCCATCTAGTGGACATGTGTGGCACGTTCTCTAACGGGAAAAGCTACAGTAAATGATGCATAGTCTCAGTCTAGCCTATCAATGTGTCTTTCATGGTATCATCTGATAACTGAAGCAACCAGGCCATTATTAAGCAACCAGGCCGTTCATTTCATTCTAGTTCATCAGTAGATTAGAACAGAATAGAATATAACTTACATCCTGTTAGAGGTAAAGAAACGTTAAAACATTACATTTTATTTTCAACTGCAGCACAAATCCATAAAATCCATACAGAGAAAAAAAACATCCATAAACCCTTTACCTGTTCCATATATCCTGAACAAAAATATAAACGCAACATGTGAAGTGGGTGGACCTGGCTCCCAAGTGGGTGGGCTTATGCCCTCCCAGGCCCACCCATGGCTGTGCCCCTGCCCAGTCATGTGAAATCCATAGATTAGGACCTAATTAATCAATTTCAATTGACTGATTCGCTTCTATGAACTGTAACTCAGTAAAATCTTAGACCAATGTAAAGGGAAACAGCCCCCACTCTGTAAAAATGAAATATACTGAACAAAAATATAAACGCAACATGCAACAATTTCAAAGTGCATCACTCGGATGCCCAGGGTAAATCTTTTGCAGCATGAATGTTTTGAAATAATCAGAAATGTAGATATACAATGACATCAACATCCAACATCAACACACACACATACCTAGTCCATGTCTGATAATACCTCAGACATGTTTGTCTTTTCTACTTGTTCAAGGAGATCGAGATTGCTCTTCATAAACAAGCTTTAATCATACATCCCGCAAAAACGAGTGGCACCAAGATTGCCTAAAACGCACTAAATGAGACAAGATTGACTGGTGAAAACACATATAGGACCAGTCATGTCTGTCCTGTCCTTAGGATCTTCATGTCATTCACTCTCCTTTAATTCATCTCAATGGTCTTGCTCATCATGTCACTCATATCATTCTTACCCTTCAGGCCCTGTTTGAGATAACAGAGATATTTATTTACCACGTCAGTCACTTTGCGTTCTGCAAGTGCCACTAAGTCTGGTCACTCCCCCCAGAAAAGGTCAATGTCTAGACTTGGAATTTCACCGCCTCTAATCAACAGCGAATGGTCCTTGTCCTTCTTTAAAGCGTTTCGTCATGTTTCTCCGGTAAACCAACCAAGACGTTTTGTTTTGGACTTGATGCTAAACAAACATATTGTCAGACTGACAGAAAAACAAACAAATATGTTTAAATCAGATGCCCCTGAAGAATTCCTACAGTATGTTCCTATTCAGGACATTTAGTGGTTTTGCCCTGTCACTCTATACAAAGATGATTAGGGGCTCTACTCAATCCGCAAAGTGGAAGTTCAACTTTACAGCATGATTGGAATTTAAAGGCAATGTTTCAGCTTTAGCAGAGACTGCATTCACGGTAAATGCTGCATATGTCGGCGGAATCTGTAACACTTTACAGATTGAATAGAGCCCTTGGTCTGTGGTTTTGAATGGCCAGCTTTTCCCACTGTCCTGGCTCAATTAGAAAGTTGTTGACAAAAACTCCCATTGCAACAAGCACAGCTGTGTGACACTGCAGGTGCGTTTATCAGGACCAGGTGGGTTTCAGTTGACCATGGCTGTGTTCACACTCATGTTGTTCAAATCCAATTTCAGACTCATGTTATTTTGTGCCTGTGTGGACTCAAGTAAGCATTATTCATATGGGTAGAATTGAATTCCTCTGTGAAATAGTACCATCCTATAGCAAAAAGAATGGTTTGTAGCATGTAAGCCTTTTTCCTTGAAGTCAGTAGAATGATATGTCCCATCCCTCCCTAGTGTTATCCCCAGTTGGAGGCCAGACCTTTTTTGTTTGAATTTCATATGTATTGAGAGTTTGCAGTGACTTTTCATTTAGAAATTGAGTACCTTGTTACTTTCCAAGGATTTACCTTGGTTTGCTGTGTTTCTCTTCATTGTTTTCTTAATTGATTTATTGTAGACTCCTGATGAGAATTGATCAACTAACGAGCTACCTGTGCTCCTTAAAATGGAGCTTCCAGTTTATTCTCGGTTTGCTGCTGGAGGGATAACACCAATGCAGAACCACAGCTGCCGATGACCTGCAGCCAGACGGGGACCAAACGTGTAGTTGAATACTTGTGTTCAGAGTAACTCCCTGCTCATGCATGTTTTTCTCTCCCATCTCTTTCGCCTGCATGGGACCGGCTCATGGTCTGAGTGCCATATACACTTGATGACAACGGATGATGTGTAACAACTGGCAACCGACTACCGATGAATGAATGAACCAACCAACCAATGGAGCGATCGTCGAGTGGTGGCAGTGGCCATATTGATGACCCACCAGCAGCATGGGCAGTATTCTCTGGGACTGCGTTTGATGTGCGCGTGAATGGGGTTTTTGAACGTGTCCTCTGCAGGAATTTCCAGATAAAGAAAATGTTTTTACCTTTACATCCTGATATCTCAGAACTTGCATATTGACAGATACATCACTAATACAATGGACGTACCTTTTATGTGCACATCTTACAATAGGTGAAATACAGCGATATGTCAAAACAATAATTCATTATATTGAAAAAAAAAACATGTTAAAAACATAACACAAAAGGCTTAGATAAATTATGTGTAGTACAGGAGCAGCACAGACAGCAGACACAGGACTTGTTGTACTTAAACGTGCCCATTGACTTTGAGGATTCTGACAGCTGGTCCCAAATCGCTCCCTAGCCCTTTCCATTGGCTCAAACCCTTAGATGTTGGCAGATCGAAGCACCATCTTTCTTCCACCTTAAAGATACTTTTGGTCATGTAGTGTATGTGGACACCCACTCGTCAAACATATCCTTCCAAAATCATGGGTATTAATATGGAGTTGGTCCCCTCTTTGCTGATATAACAGCCTCCACTCTTCTGGAAAGGCTGTCCACTAGATATTAGAACATTACAGTAGGGACTTGCTTCCATTCAGCCACATGAGCATAGTGAGGATGGGCACTCATGTTGGGCGATTAGTCCTGGTTCACAGTTGGCATTCCAATTCCTCCCAAAGGTGTTTGATGGAGTTGAGGTCAGGGCTCTGTGCAGGCCAGTCAAGTTCTTCCACACCGTTTCAGTGTGGAAGAACGGGGGCATTGTCATGCTGAAACGGGAAAGGGCCTTCCCCAAACTGTAGCCACTAAGTTGGAAGCACAGAATCGTCTAGAATGTCATTGTATGCTGTAGCGTTGAGATTTCTTTTTACTGGAAGGGGCCTAGCCCAAACCATGAAAACAGCCCCAAACCATTATTCCTCCTCCACCAAACTTTACAGTTGGCACTATGCATTTGGGCAGGTAGTGTTCTCCTGGCAGCCGCCAAACCCAGATTCGTCGCTCGGAGTGCCAGATGGTGAAGGGTGTTTCACCACTAAAGCCGAACCTTGGCATTGCGCATGGTGATCTTAGGCTTGTGTACGACTGCTCGGCCATGGAAACCCACTTCCTGAAGCTCCAGACGAACAGTTCTTGTGCTGACGTGGCTTCCAGAGGCAGTTTGGAACTCGATAGTGAGTGTTGCAACCTAAGAATAGACGATTTTTACGCGGTACGCGCTTCAGCAGTCGGTGGTCATGTTCTGTGAGGTTGTGGCCTACCACTTCGCGGATGGGCCATTGTTGCTCCTAGATGTTTCCACTTCACAACAGCACTTACAGTTGACCGGGGCAGCTCTAGCAGGGCAGAAATTTGATGAACTGACTTCAGCCACGTTGAAAGTCTCTGAGCTCTTCAGTAAGGTCATTCTACTGCCAATGTTTGTCTATGGAGATTGCATGGCGGTGTGCTCTATTTTATACACCTGTCAGAAAAGGGTGTGGCTGAAATAGCCGAATCCACTAATTTGAAGGGGTGTCCACATAGACTAATATATATATATATATATATATATATATATATATATATATATATATATACAGTGGGGAGAACAAGTATTTGATACACTGCCGATTTTGCAGGTTTTCCTACTTACAAAGCATGTAGAGGTCTGTAATTTTTATCATAGGTACACTTCAACTATGAGAGACGGAATCTAAAACAAAAATCCAGAAAATCACATTGTATGATTTTTAAGTAATTAATTTGCATTTTATTGCATGACATAAGTATTTGATACATCAGAAAAGCAGAACTTAATATTTGGTACAGAAACCTTTGTTTGCAATTACAGAGATCATACGTTTCCTGTAGTTCTTGACTAGGTTTGCACACACTGCAGCAGGGATTTTGGCCCACTCCTCCCTACAGATCTTCTCCAGATCCTTCAGGTTTCGGGGCTGTCGCTGGGCAATACGGACTTTCAGCTCCCTCCAAAGATTTTCTATTGGGTTCAGGTCTGGAGACTGGCTAGGCCACTCCAGGACCTTGAGATGCTTCTTACGGAGCCACTCCTTAGTTGCCATGGCTGTGTGCTTCGTGTCGTTGTCATGCTGGAAGACCCAGCCACGACCCATCTTCAATGCTCTTACTGAGGGAAGGAGGTTGTTGGCCAAGATCTCGCGATACATGGCCCCATCCATCCTCCCCTCAATACGGTGCAGTCGTCCTGTCCCCTTTGCAGAAAAGCATCCCCAAAGAATGATGTTTCCACCTCCATGCTTCACGGTTGGGATGGTGTTCTTGGGGTTGTACTCATACTTCTTCTTCCTCCAAACACGGCGAGTGGAGTTAGACCAAAAAGCTCTATTTTTGTCTCATCAGACCACATGACCTTCTCCCATTCCTCCTCTGGATCATCCAGATGGTCATTGGCAAACTTCAGACGGGCCTGGACATGCACTGGCTTAAGCAGGGGGACCTTGCGTGCGCTGCAGGATTTTAATCCATGACGGCGTAGTGTGTTACTAATGGTTTTCTTTGAGACTGTGGTCCCAGCTCTCTTCAGGTCATTGACCAGGTCCTGCCGTGTAGTTCTGGGCTGATCCCTCACCTTCCTCATGATCATTGATGCCCCACGAGGTGAAATCTTGCATGGAGCCCCAGACCGAGGGTGATTGACCGTCATCTTGAGCTTCTTCCATTTTCTAATAATTGCGCCAACAGTTGTTTCCTTCTCACCAAGCTGCTTGCCTATTGTCCTGTAGCCCATCCCAGCCTTGTGCAGGTCTACAATTTTATCCCTGATGTCCTTACACAGCTCTCTGGTCTTGGCCATTGTGGAGAGGTTGGAATCTGTTTGATTGAGTGTGTGGACAGGTGTCTTTTATACAGGTAACGAGTTCAAACAGGTGCAGTTAATACAGGTAATGAGTGGAGAACAGGAGGGCTTCTTAAAGAAAAACTAACAGGTCTGTGAGAGCCGGAATTCTTACTGGTTGGTAGGTGATCAAATACTTATGTCATGCAATAAAATGCAAATTAATTATTTAAAAATCATACAATGTGATTTTCTGGATTTTTGTTTTAGATTCCGTCTCTCACAGTTGAAGTGTACCTATGATAAAAATGACAGACCTCTACATGCTTTGTAAGTAGGAAAACCTGCAAAATCGGCAGGGTATCAAATACTTGTTCTCCCCACTGTATATATATATATATATATATACACACACACACACAAGTATGTAAACATCAAATGGTTAGGACTAAGGGAGAGGGGTAAGGAACAAATTATCTGTTGAAGGCAGCACTGGCTGGCAGGGCCCATGGCCATTCGGACTGTGTGTGCACTGTGCAGCTGGTCTGCAGGTTGATAACTGAGGTGAGGCTGAGATTGTAGCAGGAAGGGGAGAGCGGCATGTCCTCAGTGCCTCTGTTTTAAATTTTTCCAAATGATTCTTTCCAACCACATTGAAAGACTCTTTGCAGCCCAACTGAGCTACAGTGGCTTGCGAAAGTATTCACCCTCCTAGGCATTTTTCCTATTTTGTTACCTTACAACCTGGAATTAAAATTGATTTTTGTATCATTTGATTTACACAACATGCCTACCACTTTGAAAATGCAAAATATTTTTTGTGAAACATACAAGAAATAAGACAAAAAAACTACTTGAGCGTGCATAACTATGCACCTCCGTAAAGTCAATACTTTGTAGAGCCACCTTTTGCAGTAATTACAGCTGCACGTCTCTTGGGGTATGTCTCTATAAGCTTGGCACATCTAGCCACTGGGATTTTTGCCCATTCAAGGTAAAACTGCTCCAGCTCCTTCAAGTTGGATGGGTTCCGCTGGTGTACAGCAGTCTTTAAGTCATACCATAGATTCTCAATTGGATTGAGGTCTGGGCTTTGACTAGGCCATTCCAAGACATTTAAATGTTTCCCCTTAAACCACTCAAGTGTTGCTTTAGCAGTATGCTTAGGGTCATTGTCCTGCTGGAAGGTGAACCTCTGTCCCAGTCTCAAATCTCTGGAAGACTGAAACAGGTTTCCCTCAAGAATTTCCCTGTATTTAGCGCCCTCCATCATTCCTTCAATTCTGACCAGTTTCCCAGTCCCTGCCGACTAAAAACATCCCCACAGCATGATGCTGCCACCACCATGCTTCACTGTGGGGATGGTGTTCTCGGGGTGATAAGAGGTGTTATGTTTGCGTCAGACATAGCATTTTCCATAATGGCCAAAAAGCTAAATTTTTGTCTCATCTGACCAGAGTGCCTTCTTCCATATGTTTGGGAAGTCTCCCACATGCCTTTGTTGAACACCAAACGTGTTTGCTTATTTTTTTCTTTAAGCAATGTTTTTTCTTCTTCTGGCCACTCTTCCATAAAGCTCAGCTCTGTGGGGTGTACAGCTTAAAGTGGTCCAATGGACAGATACTCCAAGCTCCACTGTGGAGCTTTGCAGCTCCTTCAGGGTTATCTTTGGTCTCTTTGTCGCCTCTCTGATTAATGCCCTCCTTGCCTCGTCCGTGAGTTTTGATTGTGGTGCCATATTCTTTCCATATTTTCCATAATAATGGATTTAATGGTACTCCGTGGGATGTTCAAAGTTTAGGGTATTGATTTATAACTTAACCCTGATCTGTACTTCTCCACAACTTTGTCCCTGACCTGTTTGGAGAGCTCCTTGGTCTTCATGGTGCCGCTTGCTTGGTGATGCCCCTTGCTTAGTGGTGTTGCAGACTCTGGGGCCTTTCAAAACAGGTGTATATATACTGAGATCATGTGACACTTAGATTGCACACAGGTGGACTTTATTTAACTAATTATGTGACCTCGGAAGGTAATTGGTTGCACCAGATCTTATTTAGGGGCTTCATAGCAAAGGGGCTGAATACACATGCACGCACCACTTTTCATTTTTTTTTTTTTTGAAACAAGTAATTTTTTTTCATTTCACTTCACCAATTTGGAATATTTTGTGTATGTCCATTACATGATATCCAAATAAAAATCCATTTAAATTACAGGTTGTAATGCAACAAAATAGGAAAAACACCAAGGACGATGAATACTTTTGCAAGGCACTGTATGTCACCATCAAAGACATGCACTGACTTATTCCATTGCACAAGCCCACTGTCTCACAAACTCTGCCTCACTGCTAAATGTCAGATCTTAGATTTGCTGAGCTTGGCAAAACTCAACTGTCTGTTGTGCAACAGGTTACTGAGCGAGAGTTATTACTATGTAGCTGTCGGTGACAGTGCACACTTTCCCTTCTTATTTTTGCCCTGGGAACCTGGGTTCATTCCTGGCTATGGAGATCAAATATAACTGTGGGCATTATCAGAGAAGAGGACCGAAGTGAAATAGGGGAGTGAACGGCCCTATCTGGAATAGCCTAATGACGCAGGCAGGCGCAGGGAAACAGGCTCCTTACTTAGGCGGTTATCAGGTGCCTGAGCAGCTGTTACTCAGTCGCTAAATTTAAAAGGCCAGTTCCATCTCCTTGTGCTGGATAATGGATGTTTCAAACTGAATGAAAGGGTGAAGTCTGGTTTGGACCAGTCTTGTTGATGTGTCTTGTCGGCGTGAGGAGAGGGGGATTCAGTGAATATTATGTGAGACTACAGACAGTTTACGTTTGTGTTGGCGACAGCGTGTGAAATGTAGTAGTCACAACTATGTAAAAGAAGGAAGCTATACTTGGGTGCTCAACAATAAAGTAAACACTGTTGAATTGAACGTGTTTAACATATAATTTCAACTTGCTCTGCACCTGCAGTTCTGAAATAAACCAAGTATTTTGCAGGCTGCTGTTGTTGCTTTCAGCCTTTTAAGGTGCAATATGTTGCCCTCCAGCCCATACAATATTCCCATAAAATCCTACTAATACCCTGCAGAAAATCCACTCTCCACACTAGGCGCATCTCATAGAAGCACCATAAATTCTTAGAGAAAAGCTTCACTGCCCTTTGCACTCCTAACCGAAACTCAGAAACAACTGAGATTACCAACAATCTCCTGAGGAGAAAGGGCCGCAATGCTACCCAGCATGGTGCAGAGGTCTTATAAGCCCTGTTTATATCTGGTGCTGACATGCATCCTCTGATTTAGGCTTTTCATCCAGTAGGATTCGCTGCAGAGTATTGAGGAAGAGAATTGTCTTGTCACACTCACCTGTGTTTGACAACAGCTGTTAATAAGAATAGGGGACGAGCTCCACAAAAATGTATGAATGGCGAGGAACAAGCGGGATTGTGTATTGGATGACGCCTTCTCAGTATGGATGAGTAGTATGTTGATATTTGTTGCATACTTCCATATCCGCGGGAAGTAGGGGTGTTGCAGCACCCCTTGAAAAATCTGTAAAAAAATATATAATATAATTTAAAAATATTTTTTCTTCACAAATGTAGTGCACTGGGCCTTTACTAGTCCGGCATTAGTGGACTGATATAACCATCTGTAGAGCATGCAAAAAATAAAAAACCTCCCAACCCCTTCCTGTAGCTATGCATACTGCATATGTTTTTACTAAATAGTACGTTCTAAATAGTATGTAGTACTATTAGTACAGTATGTAGTTTTAGTAAGTAGTAGGCAAGACCGATATTGGACACAGCCCCTGTCATTGTTTAGTGGGGCGGCAGGTAGCCTAGTGGTTGGAGCGTTGGACTAGTAACCGAAAGGTTGCCAGATTGAATCCTCGAGCTGACAAGGTAAAAATCTGTCGTTCTGCCCCTGAACAAGGCATTTAACCCAGTGTTCCTAGGCCATCATTGAAAATAAGAATTTGTTCTTAACTGACTTGCCTAGTTAAATAAAGGTCAAATAAAAAAAAATTGTTGTGACATTTGATCTATTCAAGTGTACATGGATCCCTTTTGGACTGCTGTAAGCATCCAAGTTAAACCATCTCTGCCTCATTTTAGGTCAATTTCCCACTGCCATCAAATTTGACCAGATTTGCCACAATGGACTGCCATGAAGCAGATAGCACCAAAAACTTTAGAGACACAATGATTTGTAACAGTTACACTACGTGACACATTTGTGTCATTCCGCTCTGCATCCTCTTCCTCTGGCTCTCTTTTTGCCACCAGTGATCAACCAATTTTGCTGTGGGAGGGAGGGAGGGAGGGAGAGGACCTAGTGTTTCGCTTATTCATATGTGAAACCCCAGATAGCACCCTATTTTTTATGGAAAATTATCAGGGTAAACCCTAAACCTTCCCAGCTCAAGGGCAGCTAAAGCCTTGTTCACCCTGGCGTAGTGACTCAAATCCTATTTTTTGCATATCTGATTCGAATCTGTTCTTTTTCTTGCAGTCTGAACACCAAACAGCACTTGGAATCAGATATTTTAAGCCACATTTCAAACCACCTTCAAACCACCTTCAAATGGTACAGTCTGATTTATTTGCCCTCAAGTGTTTTTTAGACTATTTGTCATATCTTGTTGCTTGATAGCTACTCTGTTGACAGCTTTGACAAGAACATGTGGTAGCTAACTAGCTTGTTAATTGTTTACGAACAATTGTGTGAATGTGCTCGAAAGTTAAACAGCTACAGTGCCTAGCTAGCTAGTTGCCTGATGTGGCTAGCCAAAAATGACTTGTTTTTGAAAATTGGATCATCTTATCCTTTGAGGCTTTAAAAGTGTACTTATACTATGATTTTTAACATTCAAAGCAACTGGGAAATGACCATGGCAGGCAATGTTGTCACCTTAACTTGCTACATAACTGCTGAGTGATAGGAAGCAGGAACACAACCACCAATCAGCCAACACCACTGTGCACACCTGTCGTTACTATGACAACTAGCGTAGACATGTCGGCAAATGACTGCTGTCTGAACACACACATCCGATTTGGTCACTTGTAACTTACTGTTTGGACAGTCAGTATTTTGAGTTTGCAGTGACCTTTTATTTAACATAGTTTGCATGCCTTATTCTAATTTGCATGAATTTCTATGGTTTGCTGTGTCGGTCCCTCCTTATGAACTTTCTAATTGATTTATTGTAGACTCCTCCCCCTTGGCTGGTCTCCTTGGAGACCGGAGTTGGCTCAGGCCTGCAACACCTGGGCCTGATCAACTAACTTCCAGTTCTGGGGCTGCTGCTGGAGGAGGTGTCAGTGGGCAAGATGGTGAGATGACACAAGGCAGAAAGAAGGGTGCAAGGTTCAAAGGTTAATCTGTGAAATACAAGCTGAGTATTTTCTCCTTTGAGTCAAGTACAGGAGAGATAATTACATGTTCCGCTCCTGAAAACCCTGAGTAGTTGACGGACAGTGAACTCTCAGAAATTGAACCTGACAGAAATGAAGATATAGAAGAACCTCCGCCAACAGGTGAGGTGAAGGCTTCCGAGCCTCACCCCAATTATCAGGAAAATGCCCGGGATGACTCTGGCCCAGTGGGAGTATGATTTGTGGAGAAAGTGGATCCATGTCTTTTGGTGATCCATTTGTGGTATTGGGCTAGGTGAAGAAGGATTTTGGTTCTGTCAATTTGGGCAAAGTATCCAGAAGTGGACTTGTGTTTATTACATTTTTTTGTGTGTATGCTGCCCAGAGGGAGAAGGTGCTACGTGACTCGGGATGAAAGCTGTGTTCTGCTCTCCAGAGCATAGCGCCGCTGAAAGGAGTGATAACTGGGGTGGCGCTGAGGTGGATTGACTGAAGTTGAGGATTCTGTGTCTGATGCATGCCGTTTGGTTCAATGCAGACCTGGTGGGGGCCTTGAGACTGACCTGGTCTGTCTTTCTGAGTTTTGATGCAGAGTGTTTGCCAGATAAAGTCATGCTAGGGTATAGAAGTTGTGTAGGTCGTCACTGTGAATAAGAATTTGTTCTTAACTGACTTGCCTAGTTAAAGAATGGTTAAATAAATAAAAGTTATCCTGTGGTAACCGAACCCACCATGGTGTTTCAGGTGCCAAGTTTCCGATTTTGTTGCAGCAGTATGTTAGAGGGAGATTCTGAGGTGTGAGAAGTGTGTAGGAGGGCATGGGACAAAAGAGTGTGTAGTTTCAGTGGGGAAAGTGTTTCAATTGACCATGCTGCTGGGGACCAGAAATGTCCTGTGTGAGTGAGACCAGTTGAAATTTCCAGGCTGAAAGCAGTGCAAAAAGTGTTTTATGTTGAGGCAGTGAGGAAAGTAGAGGATCTGCCGGAAAACCACACGAAGAGTATGAAAGGTGCCGCTTCCGCCACAAACTTCACTGGGACCATGTCACACCCAGCCGCCAATGACCTTGCAGCCAGAGGGGGACCAAACGTGTGAGTGTGGTCGAATACATCTGTTCAGAATGGCTCCCTTGTCATGCATGTTTTCCTCTCCCCCCTGCCATGGACCAGGCCATGAGCTGGGTCCCATAGACGCTTGATGAAAACAGATGACAGGGAGCGACTGCCAAACTACCAACAGTGAAACTAACCAACGGCTGACGAGCAACCGACGGGAGTTGGCTGTGGCCATCCTGGACACTCCTCCAGCAGCACAGACCTTTGATTTTGGTTTGTGATTGTGTACTTCTGAGATTTTAAGTAAAAAACTCTATAAACATTTAAACTTTGTCTGTGTGGTGGCCTGTGATCCTTAGAAACCTGTTTTGTACATTTACTCTACATTCCACTCGACACCATTATTGATGCTTCTTGCAGAGATTATATTCTAATTGACTCAAAGTATCATTTGGAGTTGTTTATGGTACAATGGAGTTCTACTGGGGGTCGGGCTCTTGACTGTAGCAAATTACAGTTTGCTGCCCTGCGCAGCCTTCAGACAGGAGGAAGGTAATGGAAAGATTAATAATGAATGTAGTTATTGTGGCAACTTGTGAATTGTACTAGCCTATGGCAAATTATACCAAATAGGATTTAAATGACAAGACACAAATACAAAAATATGGTGGCATACATTGTATTATATCAAATATTATGAACACTTACAACGTAGTCGATGTACAAAACAAGAAGCGTTGAACAAATTGCAATCTACACTTTTTGTATACGTCAAGCACTCAAATGGGACTTGGACGGGTTGTTTCGGGGAGACGCACGGCTCTCGACCTTCACCTCTCCCGAGTCCGTACGGGAGTTGCAGCGATGAGACAAGACTGACTACCAATTGGATACCACGGAATTGGGGCGAAAAAGGGGTGTAAAAGAAGTAACAAAAAAAAACAAGCATTCAAATACATAGCAGCATAATGGTTCTCTTCATTCATCCAATAAACACTTTGGCTTTAAAGCAGATACATTGTAATAAATAGTTTAAAAAAAGATTGTCTCCATTCATAAACATTAGCTCTGGCCTGAGGCATGGCAACAGTAAATAATTATAGTAAGTCAAGTCACAAAGGGGCCTGTACATAAGGCACATACGATTCATATTCAAAGAAAGACATGGTGAGACAAAATACAGGTAAAATGCAAATCAAGTGTACTGATGCTGTTTAAATTGGAACCCAGTGCTGCTATTTGCAGTGCTTGTGGTGATACTAGTATAAAGTGAGGTTATCAATACAAAATAAGTCATATGAATATGAAATATAATGGTGGTGCTTTAATTTATGATATATAGTGGGGTCTGAAATGATTGACACCCTTAAAAGATGAGCAAAAATGATTGTATAAAATAAATAATTTAAATACTGAGCTACTGTATATTGTACATTTACATAATTTTATAATACAATTGTTCAGAGAAAGACTTTGTTAAACAAGTAATACTTATTTTTCTCAAAGTTAGGGGTAAAAATTGACACCCGTTTTCAATACCGCACCTTGCGAGGATAACGACATTGAGCCTTATCTAAAATGTTTGAGATTGGAGAACACATTGGGAGGGATCTTGGACCATTCCTCCATACAAAATCCTTCCAGATCCTTGATATTCATCTGTGCTTATAGACTACCCTCTTCAATCCAAACCACACATTTTCAACTGGTTTCAAGTCCAGAGAATGAGATGGCCATTGTAAAATGTTGATTTTGCAGCCAATTAACCATTTCTCTGTGGATTTTGATGTGTGCTCGGGGTCATGGTCTTGCTGGAAGATCCATTTGCAGCCAAGTTTCAGCCTCCTGGCACAGGCAACCAAGTTTTTGGCAAAAATGTCCTGGGTAAAGTTCATGATACCGTTGAGCCCCAGGACCAGTGGAAGCAAAATAGCCCCAAAACATCAAAGATCCACCAACATATTTGACAGTAGGTATGGGTCAAATTTCTGCTCATGCGTTCTCATTTCGACGATAAACCCACCACTATTTTCATGTCATCTGACCAAAGCACTGGTTCCAATCCAAGTGCCGTTTAGCATGCTCCAGGCGTTTACATTTGTTGTATGATGTGAAAATAGAGCTATTTGGCCACACACACCAGTGGTGGGTTTGACATGTATGAGAATCAATGAGCATAAAATAACCCTATACCTACTGTCAAATATGGTGGTGGATCTTTGATGTTATGGGGCTATTTGGCTTACATGGTAAAATTGTCATTACAATAACCTGTGAATTACTTGCTTCTTTCATAAGGAACTATATACTGTAATTACCGATTGGGTTGAATTATTCTAGGTATGATACCACAATTCTATTGTAAATACTTTCTACTTCTGGAATGTAAATTATTTTTGATAACTTCTTCCCCTTTACTTATAATGCATTCACATAATTGTGCTATTGTTAGAATGCAAGAAGAATTGAAACAAATGTACACTATTTGGCATGCTGCTAAAGAATATCAGGGGTACAGAACAATCCCAGCACAAGTCCTGCAACTTACGCATAATTTATTATATATCCAAAATATCAATGTTTCATTTATAACATGACAAAGCAGAACTAGATCATTTTTCTCAGTTCCTCTGCCTAGTGTTTTAAAGTGCATTGGGTGTACTGGATTGACTTGTCAGTCTCACAGCCAAGAATAAAAAGATCTGAGAGATATTTTGTGCCCAGTTCAGACTGTTCATCTTAGTTTCTTGAAATGCTGGACTCAAAAAAGGTCAAAGATCACAATGGCCGTGTTGTTGTTGCTGCTGCTTTGAAGGGATTTCTTGAGTCTGAGGGAATCCTTGTCTGGTGTTTTTGCTGTGTTCCCCTCAGCACTAACCCTTTGAGGTCTCCGGTGTCCATAATGCACAGTATTTTGATGATGCACACTGTGGGTCTGCCTCTCTTCATGATGACTTGACTCAAGTTTCCAGTGGTTCATTATTCTCCTCCGAAAAACAGTCTGAAATTGCTCCTCCTAGAAATGACAAAGTAAATACAGGTTGTTTAACATTCAAGATTGAGGGAGCTACTGGTTTCAAATAGTAGCCACACCCTGTGGATGTGCTGTCCCCTCTAGTATGTGTGTGCATGTGTTCAACTTTATGGATGTGCTAGACGGATGGTTGGATGTGTTCAACTTTTCAAACACCAATTCCAAGGCTTTCCAAGTAAGAGCTTTAGAATGAGGTTGACTTTTAACATTTCTAAGGGAATGATACCATTGGCGGTTCTAGCTTGTATGGCACCCTGGGCGTGCATTAGTACTGTACAAAGTAAGACTTGTGCTATTTGATAGATTCCACCGCTTCCTCTACCTCTGTCTTCCAGTGGGGAGACCTGAGGTCAACCTACCCCCGCCCCCCTCTCCATCTCGTACTTCTGAGTGGGAGACCTTTCAGGCAGTAGCCTGCCTAGCTCACAAACTAGAATCAGGGCACCCACTCCGACAAGGTTAATTGACCCACAGTCCCACACGGTGACATGATATCATTGACGTGATGTGCAAATGAGCGATAGAAAACCGATCGCGCAAATGACACCATTACTACTTTTTTTGCCCCGGGCAAGATGCCGCCTATACCTAAATCCGCCACTGGTTGATACCCAAGTGAGGTCTCTTACCATAACTTGCTGAGGCGTGAGGGGAGCGTGTCGTCGGCTCCGCTTTGGCTTTGCGCAGTAGCTCTCCAAATGCTGCAGGTCGCAGGCCTTTAAGCAACACTGCTCCACAATTCCCTTCCCTCTCATCCGAGTCCCATTCCCTCTGAGGCGAGGACCATTCCCTCGGGTGGACCGAAGTCCGTTCGGTGCTGTAACAAGAGAAAGTATTTGGATCAGATCGTGAAACACTGCACTGTCTTGAAGAGTTGCATACACATCTAGCAGGTGGTGGGCTGAAGCTGAAAAATCAGGAAGTTGATCAATATACGTCGAGGGAGCAGCTGTTGTTTTGTACATGACAATTAAATATTATTATAATTACTTTAAGTTTTTTGGCACCTTCAACTCTTGCAAATTTCCCCAGAAAAAGTATATTTCAACTGTCTGCTCAGGCAAATGTGCAAACTGTTAAACTTGGAACCAATCAGAACTCCCGTATATACCCCTCGTGATGAAGGCAGCCAATGGCCTGCTTCTATCTAAAATTTAAACACAGCCTACCATGAAATCGTGATCTGCTGTCAGTGTGTTAAGAGGAACTAACATTAGCTCCCAAAGACAAATAAGATAAATATATGTTTGAGTACACTTGAAATATGTAGCATGCAATATGAATGGTCTTGATGATATGAAGTACTAACTCCATTGACCAATTAGCAGTAGCATGAAGTACTTCAGTACAAATATTTTTAAAAGTACTTACAGTTGAAGTCAGAAGTTTACATACACTTGGGTTGGAGTCATCAAAACTCGTTTTTCAACCACTCCACAAATTTCTTGTTAACAAACTATAGTTTTAGCAAGTCGGTTAGGACATCTACTTTGAGCATGACAAGTAATTTTTCCAACAATTGTTTGACAGATTATTTAACGTATAATTCACTGTATCACAATTCCAGTGGGTCAGAAGTTTACATACACTAAGTTGACTGTGCCTTTAAACAGCTTAGAAAATTCCAGAAAATTATGTCATGGCTTTAGAAACTTCTGATAAGCTAATTGACATCATTTGAGTCAATTGGAGGTGTACCTGTGGATGTATTTCAAGGCCTACCTTTAAAGTCAGCACCTCTTCGCTTGACATCATGAGAAAATCAAAAGAAATCAGCCAAGACCTCAGAAAAAAAATTGTAGACCTCCACAAGTCTAGTTCATCCTTGGGAGCAATTTCCAAACGCCTGAAGGTACCACGTTGATCTGTACAAACAATAGTACACAAGTAAACATCATGGGACCACGCAGCCGCCATACCGCTCAGGAAGGAGATGCGTTCTGTCTCCTAGAGATGAACGTACTTTGGTGCGAAAAGTGCAAATCAATCCCAGAACAACAGCAAAGGACCTTGTGAAGATGCTGGGTGAAACACGTACAAAAGTATCTATATCCACAGTAAAACGAGTCCTATATCAACATAACCTGAAAGGCCGCTCAGCAAGGAAGAAACCACTACTCCAAAACCGACATAAAAAAGCCAGACAACGGTTTGCAACTGCACATGGGGACAAAGATCGTACTTTTTGGAGAAATGAAACAAAAATAGAGCTGTTTGGCCATAATAACCATCGCAATGTTTGGAGGAAAAAGGGGGAGGCTTGCAAGCCGAAGAACACCATCCCAACCGTGAAGCACGGGGGTGGCAACATCATGTTGTGGGGGTGCTTTGCTGCAGGAGGGACTAGTGCACTTCACAAAATAAGATGGCATCATGAGGCAGGAAAATGATGTGGATATATTGAAGCAACATCTCAAGACATCAGTCAGGAAGTTAAAGCTTGGTCGCAAATGGGTCTTCCAAATGGACAATGAACCCAAGCATACTTCCAAAGTTGTGTCAAAATGGCTTAAGGACAACAAAGTCAAGGTATTGCAGTGGCCATCACAAAGCCCTGACCTCAATCCTATAGAAAATTTGTGGGCAGAACTGAAAATGCGTGTGGAGCAAGGAGGCCTACAAACCTGACTCAGTTACACCAGCTCTGTCAGGAGGAATGGGCCAAAATTCCCCCAACTTATTTTGGGAAGCTTGTGGAAGGCTACCCGAAACGTTTGACCCAAGTTAAGCAATTTAAAAGGCAATGCTACTAAATACTAATTGAGTGTATGTAAACTTCTGACCCACTGGGAATGTGATAAATAAATAATTCTCTCAACTATTATTCTGACATTTCACATTCTTAAAATAAAGTGGTGATCCTAACTGACCTAAGACAGGGAATTTTTTACTAGGATTAAATGTCAGAAATTGTGAAAAATAGTTTCAATGTATTTGGCTAAGGTGTATGTAATCTTCCGACTTCAACTGTAAGTAGTTTTTTTTGGCCATCTATACTTTATATATTTGACAAAATCATAAAGAAAATGTACTCGTTACCAACGTAATTAGAACAGTAAAAAGTATGTTTTTGTATGTAATTGTATTTATAAGCAGTAAAAATAAATGTTTGTCATACCCGTGGTATACGGTCTGATATACCACGGCTGTCAGCCAATCAGCATTTAAGGCTCGAACCACCCAGTTTATAATTACATACTTGTTACTGTTCTAATTACATTGGTAGCCAGTTTATAATAGCAATAAGGCAACTCAGGGGCCAATATACCACAGCTAAGGGCTGTTCTTTGTGGCATATGGCCAATATACCACGACTAAGGGTTATGTCCTACAAATCCTATTGCTTAATCATTGCAGTCAAAACAAGTTAATTTTCTATCAATGGATGTCAATTTATCTGGAGAGTTTAATTCGGTTATTTATGTTTTCTTGCGACATTAAACTCGCAAGAATTGTTATTTTGATGGGAAATATATATATTTTTCTTAGCCTATGGCGTTAAAAATTACATCATTCCTTAATTCGCTCTATAACATTATGGAAAAAGGGTTTATTGGATAAATGTGGCAACTATTGCTGCAAACATTTTTGGGGGGCTTGTTTTCAGGCCTTGTGTGCGGGTTTTCAGACGTCATTGGACTAGACATTTCAGCTATACCTGGCAACCCTGGTCTCAAAGTCTAAATAGTGACATCAGGGCTAGTTCAAACTTCAATAGGATGGGCCTCACATGTGAGTGAATCAACCCATGCTTGGTGAATAGCACTCGGTTAATCTCTGGGAGCAGGACACAGGAAAGCTGAACAGATCATGTGAGACAAAAATGAATAGAAGAAATTAGCTGAAATATAAGACATTTTCCGTACGCACCAACAGCTTATTTCTCTAAAATGTTGAGCACAAATTTGTTTACATCCCTGTTAGTGAGCATTTTATCGTTTTCAAGATAAATCTATCCATCTGACAGGTGTGGCATATCACAGCATGATCATTACACATGGGGACAATAATAGGCCACTAAAATGTGCAGTTGTCACAACGCCACAGATGTCTCAAGTTGAGGGAGCATACAATTGGCATGCTGACTGCAGGAATATCCACCAGAGCTGTTGCCAGAGAATTAAGTGTTAATTTATCATCTATTATAAGCAGCCTCCATCGTTTTAGAAAATTTGGCAGTACGTCCAACCGGCCTCACAACCACAGACCACGTGTAACCATGCCTGCCCAGGACATCCACATCCAGCTTCTTCACCTGCGGGATTGTCTGAGGGGAGTGGGGGGTTGCTGAAGAGTATTTCTGTCTGCAATAAAGAAAAACTCATTCTGATTGGCAGGGCCTGGCTGAGCCTGGCTCCCAAGTGGTGGGCTAATGCCTTCCCAGGCCCACCCATGGCTGCACCCTGCCCAGTGATGTGAAATCCATATGAATTTAAATTGACTGATTTCCTTATGAACTAACTCAGCAAACTCTTTGAAATATTTGTTCAGTATACAGTAGAAGGATGCACTTTCTTGCTAGGTGTAGGACCTCATATTGAAGCTTAGAGACCCCGTTTGATGTATAGAACAATCTTAAAATGATCTACTTTGGTGTAGATACAAGCAAGTCAATTAATTTGACTTGAAAAAAATATGTTTCTTCCTTCAGAGACTACATAAAATGATGACGCCTTCCTAAATATTTGGTCAAATGATACATTTTGTGTATGATTTCCTAGAAACCAGCATGGCTCAACTTACCCCACTCTCCCCTACTGCAGTTCTCTATGCTTTTTTCCCTGTTTAATACACTTCCCTTTACATAAAATTGCACATAATCAGTTGTATTATTTATTGTTATAGCTACGGCTATCGCTCTAATGTTGGCAAAATGTTCTTCTAAGCACTCTGTCATCTTGTTGGATGAGAAAGAAACATGATATCAGGCTGTGAAAGTGGCCTTGGTGGAATAAGGGTAAAGGTGATTAGGTGAGAGGGCTTATGGATAGTATGTCTGGTCATACTGCTAAAGTCTCAGCATGGGATTCTTTTTCCCCCTTCAAATGAATGGCTATTTGCCTGTAAGAAATGTCCCAGTATACGTTTTCTTCTGAGCATTGAACATTGAGTTGTAACACTGGTGTCAGCAGTGGGATTCAGTGACCATGTGGTGTTTCTCTGACAGAAAGAGGGAGCATCTATCTAAACAGCGGGACATTAAATGGCAAGTAGCAGCACAAAAGGTGACAACAGGGAACCTTACCTCTGTAAAATCCACGGTCTCCGCACACAAACTCTAGGTGGGCAACAAGTTCAGATCCACAGCGTGCTCTTGACTCTGCATGGTCTGGTAGAGCTGCAAGGCACAAGATGGAGTACAGCACACCAACGCTCCGCCAACATAGCACCTAAGAAAGAATACACTTTAATAATCAATATCTAGCACCACTCATCTGACTGAGCACAACGGTCTTGTCCAAGCTGCCACTACATTATTAACACCAGCACATTAACACATTCAAAAACATTAGGCTCTATTGAGTTGACGATAAAACATGTTTTAGCGTAGGCTTAAATCATACATTTCCACAACAATTGTGGCAAACAAAAGTTGGCATAAAACCTAAAAATAATAATTTATTTGCTGTTTATAAGTTTCACTGTAATAAAGCTTAACACTTGGGAGTCAGTAATTATAGACTACTATTTAGTTGATAAGCAAGGAAACTCATCATCATAAATATTCAAGACAAAGACATTCAACCCAACATAAAGTAGGGGGAGAGTCTCCATGCACACTTTCAAAACAGCTATTACAAACCAACGCAGGGCAACAAACATTACAACAAAAAATCCTTATCAAGCAAAGAGCACATAGCGGTTACCCCGTATTAACCTTGATGCTTGTTTTAGTACAGCGAGTTACAAAATAAAGATTCATAATTCAGCTAGGATAGAATTATGGATGATAGCAGCCTTAAAATACAACCACCTCCTCCCACGCTCTTTCTGTCACTCTGGCAAGGCTACTCTGCCCTCCCCTCTAGAAAGATACCGTAGAAAGGAGAATGCTCCGTTTCTACTGAGGCCTACATTACACCTGTACACTTCATTCACATGTACATCTCAAGGACCCAAAAGTAGACATTGTATTCCAATCCTCTGATGCTTTACAACTGAGGACATAATTGCTCCTTCAATACCAAGTTCTTCCTTGCAGAAAAAGCAGCAAATATGCATGTAGATTAGATATGGCATCATAATGAAGTGTATACAACGCTCATAGAAAGTACATTATTAAGGGTGACAAGAAGCACCTACTAATTTTGAGCTGCACTGATGTCAAAATTGTCCATGCAGGTTATATTATTGCAATACAACAACTGAATGAACCCACTGGGCAAATGAGAGTTGCAGTGCAGAACATAAATATATTATATTTCTATGGTGCAGTCTGCTGATAGGAATGTCATGAGCTGGAGGTGAAGGGCCTCCAGCTCATGACATTTAGACAAATACAACACTTTGCAGCCTCAAAAGCACTGGGTAGATAACATTTCACTGCATCCCACACAGCCAAAGATGCATCATGTGAACTTGCTAAACTGTGCATCCCTAAATTTGCCACCATGTAGGTGGATATTTAAATGCTATGCAGTGAAAATATCACATTTCAATTTCTGCAAAGCCACAACTCCACATAAGAGCATGCATATTACACTGTTGTTTGTAAACTAAAAACTGTTCTCAATATCTGTAAAGAAAAGTGGGTCACTAGGGACCAATAGCTTGATGCAACTTCTACTTTGGGCCGGTTTCCCGGACAGATTAGCATAAATCTATTCCTGGACTAAAGCATGCTCAATAGACTATCTCCAAATCCAACCTCCTGAAACCTGGTAAAACTTCACAGTACAAATAAATGTCAATAACCACTGTTCCAGAATTAGTTCAATGTTCTCCTGGGTGACCGTACATACCTTCAGTGTGCATCCTCTGGCAGACGACCAGTGTAGTGAGGGCTCAGAGGAGTGCATCTTGTCTGTCGGTCTGTCTGTCCAGGCGTAGAGGCAGTAAGGCCTTGGAGCTGCAGTCTTATACTCACAACCAGAGGGGGAAGGACCAGTAGCTCCCTCCCTCCATTCTAGGCATCCTCCCTGGCCGAAAGAGAAAGGCTGTAATCTATTGGATCGTGTACAAATCAAAAGTACTATCATGCCAACTTCCTGCCTCTCATTGTCATGCCAAACAAGATCAGATCAAATCTGGGACCAGGGTAATTGAAAAGGTTTTGCAGGTTGTAAAATACTGTAACCTAGGATGACCTCCAGTACTTACAATGACTGTTACACTGTATAGGCCAAGGTAAGCCTTTACTTTGCACACTATAATTGATTAGAGAAAAGTATAAGACACTAAGGGATGGCTCTATTCAATTTGCAGCGCTGAAGATCCACTATCCAGTTTTAAAAAGGCAATGTTCCCATGGTCTCGGAGACTGCATTCACGCCACATCGTTAATTACCTTCACATTTTAATGCAGATCTTTGGCGATATGGATTGAATCCAGCCCGTGTCTTATTTTACTCTATTAGTTAATTGGCCAGAGTCCACACATCTGGCCATGTTCAGTAGGAGAAAACGCTTTGAAAACGAGGTACTACCTAAAGTTCTATTTTCCCATTGCCAGACAGAATCGTTTGATTCAGTGGGCCATACCGAACATGACCCTGGTATCCCAAGTCTAAATTTGCTGATTAAAAGCCCAATAGAAGCGGCTGGCCTCAAGGGCCAAATTTGGTGTTACAAGAGAAAGAGATGGACTTACATTACATTGTATGTTCACCACTGCCATCATTTGAGTCGAACCAGGTCTTCCTTTTTACTGTCAAGCTGTGCAACTCAGAGGATTGTCACATATAAATGTGGTTCCTGAGAAGTTCCAGGGATATTCTCCGTCACACAACAGCCCAAAAAATTACGACCCCATTGACTGCTGTCATGACTTTCGACCCATAGCCCTTATGGGCAACCGTCCAAATAGTAAACTGACAACACTGTATGTTCGTCATTACAGCACACTGTCTGGGAGTAAGAGTGAACACATAGCACGTGGCGTTCAGGAGAGATGTTACTGGTGAGGAAATGCAGATCGTGTGTGATACACAAAACCAAAAAAATAACAAAATGCCTTCGTACAAACATTGGTTGCTTTATTGCACAAGGTCGATGTTATGAGACGACACAAAACAAAAGTTATTTGGCAGAACTCAAACTTCCCATTGACTAGTCTATCACAGTAAGACTTTGCTGCCACAGGTGGCGACCTGGGTGTTGTGCTTCCTGAATGATTCCTCCACTTATAAATGTAACAACTTGAGAGGGACTCATTTTCAGCATCTAGTAATAACTTATGTAGTATCATCTAACAAACATCTTGAAAACAAAAAATATTCAACCCGCAGTATAAATACTGTTCCAACTGGGGGGAGAATAGGATACAACTTGTACTTTTAACACAAGTGAGTGACAATGTTCAAAATGTAAAAAAAATAAAAATAACTAATTGTTTTTCTAAAGGGAGAATTCAGACCCGAGTTACACACGCGTGAATGGAACTTTATTCAGTTTTTAGGCACTTCTCTCTATGCGTATTCTGACCTTGAACTTGTGCTAGGGGAAATGCCAGTGCCAGCTAAGGTAAGCATTTGATGTGGAGATCAAAGAAATGAAGGTGAGGTGGAGGTGTGTCTTACAGGTACGCTGTATTCTGAACTTGACTGAATTCCCTCATAATTCCACCACCTTGACTCAAGAGGAAACTGTGATGGTCGAGCAACCTGTCAGTTCTAAGTGGAAAAGCTAATTATTCCCCCCCCCCCAATAAAAATAACACTAATCTCCATGCACTGTCATTTATACATTGATAAGAGCTAGGTAAATGAGTAATCCATTTGGATAAGGGGACTGTAAATATGATTTAATTGCTTAAATACATTTTACCTTATGATCACTGGAGACAAAATGTGAAACCAGTCATATTTCAGCAAACTGAAAAGCATGTCAACTTGTTAGGTATTTCCAAAATGAAGTATAAACAGCAGTGATGTTATTCAGAATTGTAATTGTAGGCCTATGGCTTCATCATTTGAGGGCTGAAATTTGGAGATTCAAGCCGAGGCTGTAGCCTATGGTAACCTGTGCACACTGACAGTAACTCCGAACCTACCGAGATGATTTATGCACTCTAGAATGTTTCAATTATATGCCCTGACTTTTCAGTTGTTTGTTTTGACAATTGTTATTGGATTAAATATTAGCCACTGTTAGTAATACCCACATACATAACTATCACTTTGCAGACCCTTTGCTATGAGATTTGAAATTGTGCTCATTGATCATCCCTGAGATGTTTCTATAACTTGATTGGAGTCCACCTGTGGTAAGTTGGATTTGGAAAGGTACACACCTGTCTTTATAAAGGTCCCACCGTTGACAGTGCATTTCAGAGCAAAATCCAAGCCATGAAGTCAAAGGAATTTTCCGTAGAGCTCCGAGACAGGATCGTGTCAAGGCACAGATCTGGGGAAGGATATCAAAAAATGTCTGCAACATTGAAGGGGACCTCCATCATTCTTAAATGGAAGAAGTTTGGAACCACCAAGACTCTTCGTAGAGTTGGTCGCCTGGCCAAACTGAGCAATCGGGGGAGAAGGGCCTTGCTCAGGTTGGTGATCAAGAACCCGATGGTCACTGACAGAGCTCCTCTGTGGAGATGGGAAGAGCCTTCCAGAAGGAGAGCCATCTATACAGCTCTCGACCAATCAGGCCTTTATGGTAGAGTGGCCAAACGGAAGCCACTCCTCAGTAAAAAAAGCACATGACAGCCCGCTTGGAGTTTGCCAAAAAGCACCTGAAGACTCTCAAACCATGAGAAACAAGATTCTCTGGTTTGATGAAACCAAGCTTGAACTATTTAGTCTGAATGCCAAGCGTCACGTCTGGAGGAAACCTGGCACCATCCCTACTGTGCAGAATGGTGGTGGCAGCATCATGATGTGGGGATGTTTTTCAGTGGCAGGAACTGGGAGACTAGTCAGGATCAAGTGAAAGATGAACAGAGCAAAGTACAGAAAGAACATTGATGAAAACCTGCTAAAGAGCGCTCAGGACCTCACACTGTGGCAAAGGTTCCCCTTCCAACAGCACAACAACCCTAAGCACACAGACAAGACAACGCAGTATTTGTGTCTTTCATTGATCCCTATTCTGATCTCGTTCTCTCAATATATTCTAATGAGTATGTCGAGAAAATTTGAATTAAAGGTGCAATATTCAGAAACTGCTCTGCCATTTTCTGGTTGCTAAAATTCGAAGTTTGCCTTATTTCAGATTGTGACAAAACAAGCAATGTTTGGTGTAGAGAATTATTGTACCATCTAAACCAGCTCTCAGCTGTTTGAATCTGGTGTACAAAACCGAAAGACGCAAAATCTAAACTTACGAACGGGAAGCATAGAAATGGTGCACAGAACTGCTTCTTAGACTTACTTTCAATGAGAATGACAGATCTATAAAACAAATTTCTATGAGAATTTGGTCTGGTCAAAAATGTACATATTGTAGCTTTAAAAAGGTACACAGTATTTAAATGAATCCTCAACAAGAAAATCTGTTGGCCAGCAAGTGGGAGGGTTTTCAGTATTTTAATTATATTTATTCAGTGAGTGCAAGGGAGCCACACCTGCAAAGCCCATCAATTCTGAACACCAACAACTGAGATGTGCGCAAAATCAAAACGTGTAAAAAAAAGTCTGAATCGTGCCCTAAAAGAATAACTGCAATTCTAATAACTAATCTTCAAATTCGATAGCTGGGCAAGTTTGATCAAACAAACGCTGTTTTCACATCAGATATAATCAAACGAAAAGTAAAAAGTCCTTCTGAATTTTCTAATAAAATTATAGAATTTAGATTTGAGTTATTTCTAACGTATTTTTTTTGTGCCCATCATAAGATGATGGATCACAGGTCTTGAAAGATAAGGAGTGGAGAAGTTTATGGGTTCCAAAAAAAAATCAAATAATAATAATACTTTACCAGTTACAGAATGGATGTTCTAGCAGCGCTTAAATGAAAGTGTGTGGAATAATCATTCATGCCATTCAACACCTGTGAGGGCCCTTAGAAATAACGGTTTCCCACTTTGGAGACAGTCAACTTGGAGAGCGTAGGTTGTTGAGGGCAGCCTCTCTCTCTCTCAGTTTGGCCCTGATACGGTTGATCCTCTCCTCACGGGCCGAATGCTCAAAGTCAAAACCATGGTGCTCTTTGGGGGTGGGGGCTAGAGCGGGTATGATTGGGCACTCCGCCGTCCAACTCTGAACACTGTCCCCCGTGAAGTCAACTTGCATAACCGTATCACTGCTTTGGTCTGCATTCAGGGCCTCTGGTGGAGGTGAGCTGTCACTCAAAGCAACAGCCGTAACAGAGAGATCTTCCACCTCAGACTCATCCCCATTGGTGGCTTGGCCCTCTGCCCCACTCTTACCTTTGTCTTCAACTCGTCGTTGTTTGACACTACCCAAATTGTGACATCCCTCTTCCTCAGGCTCCTCCTCCTCCTGAGCATCATCATCTGTCTCACTGGTAATCCCACCTCTGCCCTGAAAGCCTTCGCTTGAGCAAGGGTGCCGATTTGCTGTCTTTGATAATGATTCTTGGGTCTCCTCATTCAAAGGCTTGTCTTCCTCTTGAGTCACCAACTCCATCTCCTGTTCAGGACATCTGCCAGGTGTCTCCTTTAACAACCTGTTGGCGTTCAATAACTTCCGTATGACTTGATCCTATGGTGGGGGAAAAAATTTATTAATAATAATAATAATAATAGGTAGAGACAGGATTCAAATGTTTGACTTAGACCAGTTTTCTTGTTCTCTATGAGAGGTGTGAGAATTGTATAATTGTACATGTGTGTTAAAGGACAGCTCCCTGGAAACTTTACTAACAGGCTAAAAAAGCAACAACAAAAATAGCTAAATAGCTGATAAGTGACTGACTACCTTTGAGGTTTATCATCAGCATATATTCATCTCAACCTAGTCTTTATTAACTACAGCACACATACCACAAGGTGGAAATAGGTTGTCCATTTTCAAATTATTTATCTGCCAAGTTATAAGATATTAATTGATCAGCAAAAGAAATAATGCAGTGCCAAGGAGATTCATATCACATACACATCTGGTATTGACATGCTATGGCACAGCTGAGACAATAGTACCCACTTGCTCTGTGTTATGATCCTCTTCCGCTGAGTGACCCTGTTCGGCAGTCTGCTGTGGCTCAATGTCCCCCTGGGGGATTCTGGACAACTTCACCTGGACTTGGTGGGTCAGGCCGAACCTCTGCAGCAATGCCCACTTCCCCTGGGGCTTTTTAGGAGACGGCTTTGGAGATGCGGGGCAGGACTGAGGTGGTAAGACAAGGGGGTGGGGAAGACAAAATACAGGAATTCAGCTTTCTGTAAAAATATACACCTCACAAGGACGTCTAGTTTCAAGCAAGTTGATCATGTTGATATCACAAACAGTTTCAAGTCTCATATTAACATACATAAACAGACATTTCTCAAGAGCATGGGGTACAGTCAGGAGGGAGCAACAGTAAGGATAGAAGGAGATGGCAGGGCCTTACCTTCTTCTGGCTCTTCCTGGCAGGTGAGAGGAAGATCAGTTTTCGCTGTGTGGTCTGAGGGGCCTCGGAAGACAACGAGTTATCCAGGTCAGGGCTGTGCTGCCTCTTTCCTCTGACAGTCTTTGCTTTCTTGATTGACAGGAAGATCCTCCCCTTGTGGATGATGATGGCATCCTGGTGGGGGACAGAGGGCAGGCCATGGGGGATGGGTTCAATCTGGGTGGCAGTACCCTGCTGGAAGTTCTGTCTGGAGGGCAAGAACTTCCTGAGGACATTGAAGGCCGTGCCGCTGGAGGAGACGAATGGCATCAAGAAGGGACCCTGAGCTGCCTTGGGTTCTGTGGTCACCAGTGAGGCCAGGTTAATCTTGGCAGTGTCCACTGTGGGGCTGGTCGGTGAACAGCCTCTCTCTCGGATGACCACTGGCGAGATCCACATGGCCAAAGGCGAGGACCCTCTCTTTGCACTCTCACCCTGAGAGCGGGGCACCCCCATCCTTCTCAAGATGGAGGTTGGCAGAGTCTGAATAGAGGTGATTTTCACCTCTGCCTCTTTGGGGATGTAGATCTCAAAGTTCTCCAGGATGTCTATGCCCTGCATCTTTCCACGTCTACAGCTGGCTGAAAGCTATAGCAAAGATGGTTTACACTTATGCCGCATATAGTAGAACATTGCATACAGTTATTGGCAGTGCTCAACTTGGACTGAAATAGGTGCAAATATTATAACCCATAGTAGCCAAGTAGCCATGTGAAAATGTAATCAAGGGATTTGCTCCATTGTTTATGTTTTATGATCCACTATTTGATGGTATGCATATTTCTGGCTAGTTCCTGAGATTGACTTTACCATTAAAGGTGCAACATACAGAAACCGCTCCTCCATTTCATGGTTGCTAAAATTCTAAGTCTGCCTAATTTCAGTATATGTGACAAAACAAGCAATCATTGTACTACGTATGTTTCCAAAAACTTACAATAAGCGATGCGTGTTAATGTTTAGAGAAAGCGCGTCAATTAATATATGCCGCGTTCACATTAATTAGTAGTCGGACATTTCCGAGTTTCCTAGTTCAGACTAGCATGTGAACGTGGCATAAATGTACACGAATAAAAACGACTTGATAGTTGATGCACTACAGCCAGCTCAGCTGTAGCTAGTTGATTCATTGCGTAGCTAACTGTTAGTTATGCAAACTATTTATAATGCGACGCACCTGCTAACTACAGTAGTTAGCTAGGTGACAATAAAATAGCCAGTAGTTTATAGTTGTTTTGCATATTACCTGAGCTTAGCGTGGACCCGATAAAAACAAATCAAATGGTTAGCTAAGCAGAAGCCTGACTAAACTTTAAAAAACGAACAAGAGGTACCTAAAATGTTTCCAGCATTTTAGTCACACAGGCAAGGGTAACAATGTACTTCCGGGTCACAGATTTTTGCACTCCTTCAGTCCCGTCCTGTGTACTTTGTAAATGAACAATTACGGCGAAAATTATGAAAAATGTGCACAGTGAATTATGTATTGTGTATATCGAACTGTATAAATCAAATCGTTACAAACAAACCTGTGTGAAACTAGCGTCAGTAAAGAATCACTTCCGGGTCATGTTTTTTAAAGGTCTTCAAAAAATAGTCACACATTGTATGGCAAACTGTAGGCCTACAGTATATTAATTATCAGTGGTGTGTATTCATGGATGCCAAGGGAAGAAGCCAGACTTCCCAAAAAATGTTTGCTTTAGTCTCTCTGTGTTTCAGAATGTTTCTTCAATTTGCAAGAGGCTGAATGTATCTCACTGGAGAAAGCATCCAAGCGAGCGAAACAGCACCCCTCTGTCTCAGTATGTGTGGTGTATCTATCTGATGCTGTCTGGTCAAAAAGAGTATGACATTGTTGCTGTCCATAACATTAAATACAAGGGAAGCCAGCAGAGAAGGTGCAATTGTGGCCCGCAATTCCTGCATGTGGGTGGAAGCCACTCCTCAGTAAAAAGCACATGACAGCTTGCTTGGAGTTTGCTAAAAGGCACCTAAAGACTCTCAGACCATGTGTAACAAGATTCTCTGGTCTGATGAAAATTGAACTCTTTGGCCTGAATGCCAAGCGTCACATCTGAAGGAACCCTGGCACCATCCCTACGGTGAAGCATGGTGGTGGCAGCATCATGCTGTGGGGATGTTTTTCAGCGGCAGGGACTGGGAAACTAGTCAGGGTCGAGGGAAAGATGAACGGAGCGAACTACAGAGAGATCCTTGATGAAAACCTGCTCTAGAGCGCTCAGGACCTCAGACTGGTGCACACAGTCAAGACAACGCAGGAGTGGCTTCGGGACAAGTCTCTGAATGTCCTTGAGTGGTCCACCAGAGCCCGGACTTGAACCCGATTGAACATCTCTTGAGAGGCCCGAAAATAGCCGTGCAGCAATGCTCCCCATCCAACATGCCAGAGCTTGAGAGGATCTGCAGAGAAGAATGGGAGAAACTCCCCAAATACAGGTGTGCCAAGCTTGTAGCATCATACACAAGAAGACTCGAGGCTGTAATCACTGCCAAAGGTGCTTCAAAGTACTGAGCAAAGGGTCTGAATACTTATGTAAATGTAATATTTCAGTTTTTTATTTTTAATAAAAGTGCTCAGCATATGTGGGAACTCCTTCAAGACTGTTGGAAAAGCATTACTCATGAAGCTGGTTGAGAGAATGCCAAGAGTGTGCAAAGCTGGCATCAAGGCAAAGGGTGGCTACTTTGAAGAATCTCAAATATAAAATATATTTTGATTTGTCTAACACTTTTTTGGTTACTACATGATTCCATATGTGTTATTTCATAGTTTTGATGTCTTCACCATTTTTCTACAATGTAGAAAATAGTGAAAATAAAGACTAAAACTTTTTACCAGTAGTATAGCTATAAAATTTGACTGTAGTTTTGACACAGCGAGATCAACAGTCGGGGAAATAGCATACATAATAGGATCATCCACATTTAGATGAAGTTCACAATTTTTTACTGATTGACCAATGGTGGTTATATAAATAGTGACGAGAACAGGTCCCAAAATCGACCTCATTGGTACACCTTTATGCACTTCAAGAAATTCAGATTTAACTCCATCCATCACGATAGCCTGAGTTCTGTTACTAAGATAATCATGAAACCAAGAACAGGCTCAGAGCTCAGGCCTATCGAGGACAACTTATTCAATAAAATAGCATGATCAACAGTATCAAACGCTTTTGACATGTACACAAACAAAGCAGCACATTTTATATTAGTGTCTAAAGCATTGACAAGCTCATAAACAACTAAAGTGGTTGTTGTAATAATACTATGCCCAGGCTTAAACCCTGATTGATTTATATTCAAAATACATTTCTCAGATAAAAAAAGAGCAAAGCTGTACATTTACCAAGGATTCAAGAATCTTAGCTACACAAGGAAGTCTTGAAATGGGGGGATAAGATCACTACTATCCCCACCTTTATGGAGTGGCACCACAAAAGCCTATTTCCCTAATGTTGGATTATTTCCTGATAACAATGTTAAATAAAACATGTGAATTATTGAGCCAACAATGATGGGCGCTGCACACTTAAGCAGACCAGGATGCAATTGGTCGGCCCCTGTGGATTTCTTGTTGTCTATTGCTAGCAAAGCATCCAGGACTTCTTTTTCTGTAAATATCCTAAAAGAAAAGCCTAAAACTCACTGATCAGTGACGTTTAAGATGAGGGACGCCAACTTTTTTTTTTATGAGCATGGCCTCATTTCTATTTTAGCATATTGCATGACTGTCGTTCATATTCCATATTCATTCACCCATCTCAATGTAACTGCGATAGGTTTAGGCTACTACATGATACTCAAATTTTCCCGATACCTATCATGAGGTTGCTACAACCTAGCCTATAAATTAAAGTTTACAATGTAGGTGCACAGGTCGAGGAAAAATTACAGTAATCAAGGTGACAGTGACACATTCAATACTGCCTTGCACACTCTTGCCTGCAGCTAGCTGATCTAGGGTGTAATCATTAGTCCACCAGTTAAAAACGAGAGTTTCTATTGGACAAATTCAGGTAGTTTTATCCCAGTTTCGTTCCATTTAAGAAAATGTTTAACAGAATCGGCGGAATGAATTCCAACACCTGATCACATGCAAACACATTTCACTTGTAGCAACCCCAAGAAGTTCTGGAAAACGGTTAAAGACCTGGAGAATAAACCCTCCTCCTCACAGCTGCCCATGTCCCTTAAAGTTTATGATGTGGTTGTTACTGACACGAAGAACATGGCTGAGCTTTTTAATCACCACAAAAATTAAGTCAGGATTCCTATTTGACTCAGCCATGCCTCTTTGCCCGTCCAATATGTTCTCATCTCCCACCAAACTTACCCTGATACAGATGACCACCCTACCCATGGTAGATTATGGAGACGTAGTTTATAGATCGGTAGGTAAGGGTGCTCTCGAATGGCTAGATGTTCTTTACCATTCGGCCATCAGATTTGCCACCAATGCTCCTTATAGGACACATCACTGCACTCTATACTCTTCTGTAAACTGGTCATCTCTGTATACTCGTCGCAAGACCCACTGGTTGACGCTTATTTATAAAACTCTCTTAAGGCCTCACTCCCCCCATCTGAGATATCTACTGCAGCCCTCATCCTCCACATACAACACTTGTTCTGCCAGTCACATTCTGTTAAAGGTCCCCAAAGCACACACATCCCTGGGTCGCTAGTCTTTTCAGTTCGCTGCAGCTAGCAGCTGGAACGAGCTGCAATAAACACTCAAACTGGATAGTTTTATCTCAATCTCTTCATTCAAAGACTCAATCATGGACACTCTTACTGACAGTTGTGGCTGCTTTACGTGATGTATTGTTGTCTCTACCTTCTTGCCCTTTGTGCTGTTCTGTGCCCAATAATGTTTGTACCCTGTTTTGTGCTGCTGCCATGTTGTGTTGTTACCATGTAGTTGTCATGTTGTGTTGCTACCATGCTGTGTTGTCATGTGTTGCTGCCATGCTATGTTGTTTTCTTAGGTCTCTCTTTATGTAGTGTTGTCTCTCATGTCGTGATGTATGTTTTGTCCTATATTTATTATTTGAATCCCAGCCCCCATCCCCGCAGGAGGCCTTTTGCCTTTTGGTAGGCCGTCATTGTAAATAAGAATTTGTTCTTAACTGACTTGGCTAGTTAAATAAACGTTAAATAAAAAATAAACTTTCATAGCAGTCACATACAAACAGCATGATCATTTTACTTGTTGTAGAATTCCTTCTCGCAGCTACGCGCTCTTCTCCTCTCACCTTTTCCCTTCACGTGTGGACTTCAGTGCACAACACATGAGCTATCTGTGACCAGGCAAAAAAAACTTTACAAGCCAAACCTTCATATCATAACCGCTACACACAGACTACATCATTGTCACCATATTAACTAACATCATAGCTAGTCAACATAGCTACTAGAACTAACACGTTAGTAAACCTGCTACAATCATACAGTACAGTGTACAGTCAGCAAACAGTTTAGCAGTTATATTGGCAGGCCACGGTAGCAATAAATTAAGCTTACCTTGACTTGGAAGAGTTCCAGTGTTGGATAGCCATAGCCAGCTAGCTAACATAGCATCCCTCTGTTTGAGCTGAGTGTTTGAGTAGGCTAAACTAGCTAGCTGCAAGTGCAAGTAAAGAAAAAAAATCTCTCTGGCTTCTCCTTTATTTTTAAAGAACTGACTTTGTTCAAAACCGTTCAACTATTGTCTTTCTCTCTCAACTACTCACATTTTATGCACTGCAGTGCTAGCTAGCTGTAGCTTATGCTTTCAGTACAATATAAATTATCTGAAGCAGTGTGTTTTAATCAATTATTTGGTGACGTGAATATATTTAGTATAGTTTTATCTAAAGATTATAACTTTTTTAATGTTTCACTCTTTTTTTCCTGAAATTTACTGAGGAGGATATTTCTCCCTTTCCTCTTCTGAGGAGCCTCCACTGCTACAGACAAATGGTATTCTGTCCTTGACTTAATTCCCTAATAAGTCCACCACCTTTACACATCAGGAAACCATGAATAAGGTCTTGTGCACCTACCGGTTCCAAGTGGAAAAAGCACCTACTTCATTTTTTTCGGTAGAAATAACACCATTCTCAATGCACTGTAATTTCCAACTTGATAAGAGCTATCGATAAGAGCTAGGTAAATGAGTAATCCGTTTGGATAAGGAAATTGTAAATATAAATGACTCTTGTTCTAGATATACTGTACTTTACCTCATAATCGCCGGAGACAAATGTGAAACCAGTCTTTTGGCAGCAAAATGAAGCATATCAACATATCAACTTTCCCACAGTAAAGTTGAAGAAATAATGTGCCATTATGCAGAAATTAAATTGTACAGCCTTTTAACATGCAGGGATGGGCCCTCTCGAATGACTTAATTATAGGCTACCCCGGCTTTCTTTGTTTCCTATTTCTATCATGTTAAATATTAGCCACTATCAGTTTCGACCTTCAGTAGGCCCAATAACCACACATATTCAACTGCCAATTTAGTGTTGATTCCCTTCGGGTTGGTATAGCCTACATTATCATTCCATTAAATTACATTGTTTAATTGACATTTATTTGCTTCCTCTGTAAATGTGGTTGTTGCTGAGGATCATTAGTAACAGTTGATAATATAAAAATGTAGGCTAATTAAATCGTTATGGAGTAGCAGACCAAGCCATAACAGTTTTAAAGAGACGCATGGCGCAATACTTGGCTGTCATCACACAGTTCCATGGTTAGTGCAGGCAATAGACGAGGGTATAGCCTACTATTGTACACTATTCTCCCTATTATAATTATATGTACACTAACCTTCCAACATTACCATGGGTTAAAGAAATGAATGTGGCAATTTTCAGAATGAATCAAACCACCGTTTTCTTTCCTGGTCTTTGTGGTTGAATCTGTGTTTGTAATTCACTATTCGACTGAGGGACCTTACAGACAATTTTATGTGTGGGGTAGAGATGAGGTAGTCATTCAAAAATCATGTTAAACACTATTATTCACACAGACTGAGTCCTTGCAACTTATGTTAAGCAAATGTTTACTCCTGAACTTATTTAGGCTTGCCATAACAAAGGGGTTGAATACTTATTGACTCAAGACATTTCAGCTTTTCATTTATTTGTAAAATTTTTGAAAAACACTGCTGTTTAACTACCCTCCTCCCCCTTTCAATTGGTTGAAATGTAAAAGGTTAAGGGTTATTGTTAAAGGGTGTGGGTGTATTACTGACTTTTCACTGCAGTCACTGTGGCGGTAACTTCCTGTGTCCACTAGGAAGGCTGTTTTCAGAGCCAGTGAAAATGTACAGTATAGTCACGAGACAACATTTATTCATCTGGTGAAATATCTAAGTATTCGGTTGGAGTTTCCATACACTATCAAATATGGAGGTGAGAAGAAGCCCAGTGGCCGGCATGATGGAGCGAAATGGATTCTGGCCGAGAATCTACTTTTCTTATCGAAGAAACATTTGATCTCAATAAAGTTTTGTTTCCAAAACTAGAATCTGTTATGAACAGAGTGGACGTAGTTTTGTAGACTTTACCCTTTGCCAATGTTTCAAAAAAGCATTGTTTAGAAGGAGTACAAGGGCGTATTGAGTTACTGCATTGTAGGCGTTCCCTAACGAAAATATGCAAATACTTGTAGTTAGGCTCTCGCTAGCTCGTGCTTGGCTCTGCCCACCTCTTTGCTTGTTTTGTCCATTGTGACAGGCTGTTGTCTATCTTGGGTTAGTTATAAAACATATTTGGTATAGTCTACTCTAGCCCTACACTTGGGTGTATCACTTATTTCATTTTAGCAAGCTCTGTACATTATTTTGATAGTGTACAAGTTCTTACAAATGCAGTCATTACAAAAAGCCAAATACACAGATTTTATACTAAGTTGTCATTATACAAGTCCCATTGCACAAAATCGTTGGATATATTCAACTAAATAATGCATTTGTAATAACATGTAAACATGTTATTTAATACAAAACAAATATAAAGCAAAAAAGTATTTTATGTTAAACTGAGGATTTTCAGATTATCTATGTGCACCAGGTTCTGTACAATATACTCAAGTCTTTCAAAACAGTCCTTGAGTCTAAATGTAGAAAACTTCAATAAAATAGTAATTCTCCAACCACCCTTCTGTTCCATGTTCCCTTGAGTCCAGGCCTACACATTTTAGTCATTTAGCAGATGCCCTTATCCAGAACGACTTACAGTTAGTGCATTCATCTTAAGATAGCTAGTTGGGACAACCACATAATCACAGTAAGTACATTTTTACTCATAGCTATCAGCAAAGTCAAAGCTAGTTTCTGTACACCACTTTGAGATATCAGCTGATATAAGGGCTATATAAATACATTTGATTAGTAAGAGTGCGAGTCTTAGGTCATGAAAGGCTTTTCTTGGATGGAGGGTACAGGGGGCTGCAGTGGGATTATTTAAAATATTATTTGAAGAGTTCATTTTCAAAACATGGGCAGGGACTCTGTCCTAGCTTCAGGGGGAAGCTGGTTCTACCATTGGGGTGCCAGGACAGAGAAGAGCTTGGACTGGGCTGAGCAGGAGCTGCCATCCTGTAGGGGTGGGATGGCCAAGAGACCAGAAGTGGCAGATCAAAGTACTTGGGTTGGGGTGTAGAGAGGAGAGCAGAGCCTGAAGGTAAAGAGGGGCAGTTCCTCTTGCAGCTCCATAGAATCCAACAACACTGCCATCTACTGACAATATTATTTATTACATCTTTTTTAGTTACAATATTTTTTATTCGTAGACAGAAAAACACTTATGCCTACCTAACCAAATGTTAACATTACATTAGTCCATTATAAAATAAATTACTCTAAAGGGAGCCAACAAGTATCTGCATGCATTTTGTGGATAGAATTGTGATCAATCTTTGCAGAACAAATAGAAAACCTAGGTGCAAAAGCTGATAAGGCAGAAATACAAACATTGTAAAAATGCTAATCAGTAAAATTGAAATATTTTCAGAAAACTTATCTTAAGATGCTTAGTCAATGCATCAACATACTCAATACCTACCCCTCTAGGACAAAACAGGAAAACCTAGGAACATTGTCATAAAAATATAAATGACATGTTATCACTGGAATTATTGTATTTTGGAATTAAACATTCAATACAGAAAATAAATGCATTTCCTGCAGGTAATAAAACATTACATTCATTGCATTTGGAAACTATACAGACACCTTGACTTTTTCCACATTTTGATACGTTACAGCCTTATTCTAAAATGTATTAAATAGATTTGTTACCCTCATCAATCTACACACAATACCCCATAATGACAAAGCAAAACCAGACTTAGAAATGTTAGCAAATGTATTATACCTAAAAAAACATAATTACATTTACATAAGCATTCAGACTAGGGCTGCCAAAGTTAACGTGTTAACGCGTACCGTTACTTGACTTAATTATTTTGATAGCGTACAAAGTGCTTACAAATGCAGTCATCACAAAAAGCCAAATACAAATTGTATACTAAGTTGTCATTATACAAGTCCTATTGCACAAAATCGTTGGATATATTCAACTAAATAATGCATTTGTAGTAACATTAATGTAAACCTCCCTTCTACACAGTTTGGCCAGCTCTAGGAAGAGTCTTGGTGGTTCCAAACTCCTTCCATTTAAGAATGATGGAGGCCACTATGTTCTTGGGGACCTTCAATGCTGCCGACATTTTTGGTACCCTTCCCCAGATCTGACATGCACTGATAACTGTGGGACCTTATAGACAGGTGTGTGCCTTTCCAAATCATGTCCAATCAATTGAATTTACCACAGGTGGACTCCAATCAAGTTGTAGAAATATCTAAAGGATGATCAATGGAAACAGGATGTATCTGAACTCAATTTCGAGTCTCATAGCAAAGAGTCTGAATACTTTTCATTTTTCTACATTTGCAAACATTTCTAAAAACCTGTTTTCGCTTTGTCATTATTGGGTATTGTGTGTAGATTGATGAGGATTTATATTTATTTAAATCAACTTTAGAATAAGGTTGTAACGTAACAAAATGTGGAAAAAGTAAACGGGTCTGAATACTTTCTGAATGAACTGTAAATATGACAATTCAAATAAGAGTTCTACAAGCTGAAGTTATGCAATGCAATACATTGGGATTTGGAAAGCAATTCAGTCCAACTCAGCCCATGTTCTTTCTAATCATTGCAAGAGCAGCCTCCTTCTCCTTCAAGAGTTCTTTCAGTCGTTTGATTCTCTCATGACGCTTGATTTCTTCAGGGTCCATGAGTGCTGTAGAGCAGAGATAACTGGTTGGGATCTCTCCAGCTGTACTACTTCCCTGCTCACTCACAGTTGAAGGACATTGGATCTCCACAGATGTTAGCTCTTTATCATCCATTTGAGCCTTTGTGGACTTTCTACCCTTTCGTTTAGCTGATTTTGCAATTGCACTGGTACTGCACCCTGAGTACCTGGTGTTTGGTGGTTTAGATGAACTAGGCTCCTCTTGTGAAGTGGATGATGAGCTCATTGCTTTCTCTTGTACTAGTGTTCCAGTCACCCCACATGGACATGCTGTGCATCTTTTCCCTTTTCCCCTTCTTCTTCTAGAGTTCGGCTTTATGTTGCTTGCTGTGCCACAGAGGGGCCCAGGAGCGCAATTCATAGCTTCAGCATTTGTTTGTGGGTGGACAGATGGAACGGGTGAGTTTGAGCTTCTTTTTGAAATATGTACTGGATTGATTTCTGGCAGAGGATGGGAAGGGAACCCTGTTTCAACTGCGGTGGAAATTAGATCATTGACAGTCGGTTCCTCATAGCCAAATATATGTTCAGCATCAGATAAGATGTCTAGCTGAGGACTTGGATTGGTGAGGGGCTGCATTTCCAGCTGAGGAGTTGGGCTGGTGAGGGGCTGCATTTTCAACCGAGGACTTGGGCTGGTGAGGGGCTGCATTTCCAGCTGAGGAGTTGGACTGGTGAGGGGCTGCATTTTCAACTGAGGAGTTGGGCTGGTGAGGGGCTGCATTATCAACTGAGGACTTGGGCTGGTGAGGGGCTGCATTTTCAACTGAGGACTTGGACTGGTGAGGGGCTGCATTTCCAGCTGAGGAGTTGGGCTGGTGAGGGGCTGCATTATCAACTGAGGACTTGGACTGGTGAGGGGCTGCATTTTCAACTGAGGACTTGGGCTGGTGAGGGGCTGCATTTTCAACTGAGGAGTTGGGCTGGTGAGGGGCTGCATTTCCAACTGAGGACTTGGACTGGTGAGGGGCTGCATTTCCAGCTGAGGAGTTGGGCTGGTGAGGGGCTGCATTTCCAGCTGAGGAGTTGGGCTGGTGAGGGGCTGCATTTCCAGCTGAGGAGTTGGACTGGTGAGGGGCTGCATTTCCAGCTGAGGAGTTGGGCTGGTGAGGGGCTGCATTTCCAGCTGAGGAGTTGGGCTGGTGAGGGGCTGCATTTCCAGCTGAGGAGTTGGGCTGGTGAGGGGCTGCATTTCCAGCTGAGGAGTTGGGCTGGTGAGGGGCTGCATTTCCAGCTGAGGAGTTGGGCTGGTGAGGGGCTGCATTTCCAGCTGAGGAGTTGGGCTGGTGAGGGTCTCTGTGTTTTCTGAACTTTCAGATGCATTTTTTACTTTTTCTATTTTCAGTCTTTTAGCATCTATTGGGCAACTACCATCCTTCCTAGTTGCAGAGACCTGTGAAACAACAAGGTGCTTCATTTTTAGAGTGGGGAAATACAGTAAGTAATACATCTTGAAAATGCTGTTCAAATTAATGGTACAACAATATACATTTTGTCTCGAAATTCAACCATGACAATCTAATAGGCTAAGGTAGACCAACAGTACCTCATGCATTAGTACGCTTTAGAAAAGTAGAAAATCATCAGTTACCTCTGTTTCCTTGTGTTCCCTCTTTTTTATCAAAATGTTTGATCCCTGTAACAATTTGCGAATAGCCTCTATGGTACGTTTGTTTGTGGTCCCAATCCGAGGAAACACCTTAGGGATAGCCTTGGGTTTAGCGTCAATCCTCTCCAAACATATTTTCACATCAGATGTGATCCCAAACATCTGTTTCAGCAGGCCATCACAACTTTCCAAGGATTCCATGTCCAACACAGAAGTCCGCTGCTCAGGGATGGGATCGGATGAGCTCTAAAATTGGGGAATGATCAAGATTAAAAGCCTTTGTGAGTTTACTTTATTATACTGAACAAAAATATAAACGCAATGTGCAACAATTTCAAAGATAGTACTGAGTTACAGTTTATATAAGGAAATCAGTCTATTGAAATAAATGTATTAGGCCCCAATCTATGGATTTCACATGACTGGGCAGAGGTTCATCCACTTGGGAGCCAGGCCCAGCAAATCAGAATGCGTTTTTGCCCACAAAAGGGCTTTATTGCAAACAGAAATACTCCTTGCTCCATAAAACTCCCTAAAAACTTGAGACATCTATGGCATTGTGTTGTGTGACAAAACTGCATATTTTAGAGTGGCCTTTTATTGTCCCCAGCACAAGGTGCACCTGTATAATGATCATGGTGTTTAATCAGCTTCTTGATATTCCACACCTGTGAGGTGGATGGATCATTTTGGCAAATGAGAAATGTTCACTAACAGGGATGTAAACAAATTTGTGCACATGAAACATTTCTGGGAAACATGGGACCAACAACTTTACATGTTGCGTTTATATTTTTGTTCAGTGTAGCTATCCTACCGATCATGTAGTAATCTGAGTAGTGGGTTGTCTTACCTTTTCCTTGTGAGTCTCCATTTCTGTTTGGAGAGAGGTACTTCCAGTTATGTTGTCCATTTCTTGCGTGGCAGGATGGTGCTGGCTGTTTCCGATTCCCTGGTCAGTGGCATCATCCTGGACATTCCCCATTTCTTGGGTTGAGGCACTGGGATGACTGCTTCCCATTTCCTTGCTAGTGGCATTACCCTGAATGTTCTCTATTCGGATTCCAGTTGCACGGCCATGAAATCTTTGAAGAATTTTCCTATACTGACCAGTGATGTTATGCTGGCGGGAGTTCAACTCTTGGCCTGTTGCACTACCTTGACAGCCTGCCATGTCTTGGGCAGTGGCAACGCTCTGACACTTTTCTATTGACAGGCCAGATACTTTGTTCTGACTATCCACTATCTGGCCATTCAAATGATCTTGACTGCATAACACTTCTTGTTCAGCTTCCAAGTCATTCAGCATATGAGCCATTTCTTTGTCTTCTTCAGCTACTTTAGACACTGTTTTGGGTGGAAGGTATGAGACAAATATTACATTGGAGTCTTCGTCCTCATCGACTTCAGACTGTCTTAAAGGTTGCCTTGTTACGTCCCTTGTTGATATTGCCTGGTACGTAAGGTCATCTTGGGGATCATCGTCACAGAGGTCAATGATGTCATCTGGTATAACAATGTGTTTAGGATCTGGTCTGGTTTTATTTGACAATTGTGATCCAAGTGAGGAGCTTAAGGGTAGGGAGGGCGGTAAGCTGATTCTCTGATTGAATCTAACACTTTCTGCTGCCTGTGTGGTGGAGTCACCCATGTTCCTACTGGCCTCCAAGGGCTTTGATGGTCGGTTACAAAGCTCAGGAGTTTTCTTGGCCACAAAATACACCTTCCCATTGTACATCACTAAGGCATTGTCCTTCTCTTGGCCAATTTTTGTCTGACTCTCTTGGGAAGGTGAACACTTTTTTGCTGTGTTTTCACAGGGTTTGGTGGCTTTTTCCATCTCTGCCAGAGTTTTCAAAATATCTGAGGTCATAGAAGAGGAATTCACAGGAACAAGGCATGGAGCAGGTGAGCCATCTGTCTCCTCAATCACCCACTTAAGAGGAGTGACCGGTCTTTTAATATCCTTAGCAGTAGTAGAACATGGTGTTGAGCCTGATGAAGAACATGTAGAATGTGTCTGGCCAGATGACCTTGGAAGTCGGCTGAGGGAGAGGGGTGCCTTCTGAAATGTTGGACATAATGGAGTACCACCCGGTTTCATGGTTTGGACAGGGGACACATAAAGAACCATTGGCAAATTCGAATTTGAGGCACAGCTCGTTGATGAAGTAAATATCTGTCTCTTTATGGCTGGGGGGAGTGCGGATGCTGGAAGGGTTTTCACTTGAGCATTAGGAGGAATTTGAAGGTATTGTCCATTTGGAAGCACTGGAGATTTCACAGTGACTGGCAGCTGATCCTTATTCAAAAGTGTTAGCTCAGGTGATGTCAAGGATAACGCACTTTGGGGCTGACGCATTTTTGTTGTTACTATAGGAGTCTGGATGCTCACCGATTTATATATTCCTGTCAGATTGGTTGGATTTTGAGAGGTACTCATGTAAAATTGCCTTTTATTCACCGATTGTCCTTTAGCTGTGGGTCCCAAAGTACACATGTTAATCTTTGAAATTGATGGCACGTCCAAGGTAAGATCTCGTTGAGGTTCAGCGATGTCCTTCATAGTGCTTGTTGGTGATCGAACAAACTGTCCGTTTACTTTTTGAACAGGGATCAGTTTCATAACATTTCTCCCATCAGTTCCCACAGCTGGCATCGCTTGGTAAAAGACACCTGTCCCACTGAAAAGGAAAAATGTAATACATAAGCATTTCACAGCAAGACAGTTCAGGCAATTAAAATCAATTTCTTGAGCGTTTTGATCATCTGTCCCTATAATTTTTTTAAAATAAATAGGCCTTTGTGTTCGATACAATACACAAACAATACAGGCCACCTCTTAATTGAGATTAAATCAATGCAGTTAGATTTGCTTGTATAGAACAGCTGCTCGCTTAATCATGCACTGACAGATCACACTTTCCTTTTATTGAATCTCACTTCCTACTTATTCGTTATATTTTTCCTTTGTCTGACGTTTTTGTATAGGTTTTTGTTTGTGTTTCTTTAATACCCTCTAAAGCATCTTTGGATCTTTGAAAAGCGTATTATTATTATTTATAGTGGTGGCTGGAAGCTTGCCTGATGACACATCCTGAATTTAATGCCGCTGCTCTATAGATTCTTACATACATTTAGTCTGAAACTTCCATCTTTGAAGTCATTTGTGTGAGGGGTGTTCATTAGCGATTGGATCGTCTCTAATAAATCTAACCAGAGTATCAAAGAATCATCATGTACGCAAGCTCTGGCCCAACCCATCGGTTTCTGGGACCAATTAGAATGTGTTCTCATTCTAGAAATCGTAAGGGGAGGGAGGAAAATCCAGAATAATCGTGGAGAAGAAACGTCAGTTGGCCGGGGCGATGTGGATGGGTAGCCAGGCAAGCGGTTAGCCTTTTTGTTTTTGTGGGATTCTCCTTGCATGGGGCCAATATCCATATGGTTCCATGGTTGCCATATGGAATGTACATATGGTTCTGTGGTTGCCATGGCTTCGTATGGCAGCGTTGACTGTTTACTCCTGCTAATTTAATCTATAATGAATAGTTAGAATTGGTTTCTATGTACACATTTTACATCAATTTTTATTTTATGGTAGCTTTAGATGGTAAATATATAGAAATTCTATCCCAAAATGCTAAACTGGATGATTAATCAGACTTTATAAACCTGCTCAGCATCCCAGAGCTACTCATTGACATTCTTAAGAAGTTTTCAAAAGAAGCAGACACCCATTACTTTGGACTTCAAGGATTTCCTCAATACTTCGCCAGAGAAGGAAGAGAGCAGGTCATAACTCCGGCTATATCCAAACTGTTGGATATAGACCCTCCTCTGATCTGATCCTAAATACCAGTAAATCAAACCTTTGGACCACTCAACAAGTTTTGCAAAAGCACATGCCCAAGGAAAGTAAATACTGCCAACACTCAGTGCTTTTATCAAACGCACAGTCTCTCTTAAACAAGTTGGGAAATTTTGAGTGGAGAATGAGTGAATCAAAATCTGACATTGAAATTATTTCTGAGACGTGGTTTAGTGGCAACTCACCCACTGAAATGTTTGACATTTAGGGCTTTACAACTTTCTCCCGCGCTCCTGAGGAAAGGAATGAGGGGGAGTGGCCATTATGTAAACAACAGCATCCCTGCATCTTCAGTGCCACCTGAGTTAGTGCATAAGGATTCATACTGTGGGTGGGCAGTATCCAGATGTTCATAATGTTCCTGTACCATACCAGCGCTATTTCTTTTCAAATGTAAAAATGATAAATAAATATTTATTATTTTTGGAGCGTTAGGGTCCCAACAAATTACTATCAAATTCCCATAGCAGTCGCTAGCTAAATGCTAACAAGCGCAAGCGAACAAACTAATTGCAAGAATAGACTGCCATCTCAAATACTGGAGCCCTGAGACAGATATAATTTATTTGGCACATCTTAGATGGTTAACTTAAGTTATAAGCAGTGAGGTTGCATACAACACAAAAGCCCCTGCGACACGGGGGGCATAGAGCTTTAGGGGGCCCAGGGACGGTATTGACAATCATACAGTCTATATTTAAGAATACCCCGGTATACGGTATATCGCTAAAGCCTAATTCATACAAGACCATACAGACTGCCCAGGTCTTCACACGTGTTGCAGTATGTGCAGTGTACTCTCCACCTGACTCACCCTATGCTGAACAACTCATTGCCCAGCTGGTAGCCTGTTGACTCCCTGCAGGTAAAACACCCTGCTATTGAAGTTATCGTTGGTGGTGACGTCAATCAAGTGAGCATGGACAAGCTGTGTAGAAGCCACAATCTTGAGCAGATCCATAAAACCATAAGGGGGCAAAATATTCTTGAACTGATGATCATCCACCTATCATCCGTCTACTCTGAACCTGCCATTTCTGACCCACAAGTGACCACAGTGTTGTTACAATAACTTAAACTGAAGAGGTCCAAAAATCATACTGTCAGAAAGGTATTCAGGCCACTGCGAAACTCAAGCACGTGTTCATTTGGGCAGTGGATCACCTCCCACCACTAAGTCCCACCACCTCGAAGTCCGCTGCCATGTATGCTTTATATTTCCGTGATAAGCCATGGATAACCCCAGAGATAAAGGCAATGGTCAGAGACCGCCAGAGAGCATTCCATAACCAAACCACAACCCTATGGAAGGAATTAAGGAATAAGGTGCGAGGGAAAATGTTAACTGCAACAGCAAGATCCCGCCCAGTGGCATAAGAACATCAAAGACTTAACCTCTCCCAAACTGAGGCAACCTGACAATAGACATGGTACAGCAAATTAAATTAATAAAGCACTATCAAAAGCAGGGATAGTAACCGGTTCAGGGAACAGAACCAAAAACCAGAAAAATACGTTTTTTCCCCCAAGGAATGGAACCTGGAATGAAAGTGCTCCATACTGTTTCGGAACAAAATGTATTTTAAAAGCATGGGAACCAGTTAATAATATTATTTTACAGTCCAGGCATTTTTTTCTAGTCCCACAACAAAATGCCTACCTATGCAAAGCCCTTACTCGGTCACTCAGAAACGTATGTCTACCTGCATGCTGAAAAACTTCAGGCTACATGTGTTTCGGCTACCTGACCCTCAATGCTAGTTAAGGATTCTATAGGCCTAGTTATTACGTTTCACATTGGATTTATTAACTACAAAAAAGGTAAGACATGTTTTTAATTCTGGTGCCGCTCTGCACATACAAGCTTGTTAGCTAGCTAGCCCAGCATGTCAAGCCTCCTCCTCAACCCTTTCTTGCTCTCCCCACCTGCAAAATGTCAGTCGCATATTGCGCCACAGGCTACATTTGTCTGTCCCTCTTGCATGTAAACAACTAGCTTGCCTGCTCTACCCGCACTGATTGGTGAAGTAATTTAATGAGCTAAATGTAAAAAACGGTTGATTTCACAGGTTAAAAAAGGAACAATATAAACCGGTACTTTTTTTTGGTTCAAACTGGTTAAAAACTCTTGCTGGTCAGAACAGTGGAACGAAACGAAAAAAAGGGGTTCTGTTCAGGACAAAATTATTGGAAAATAATTCTGGTTCCAACCCCTGATCAAAAGTAACAGTCCCTACCACCCATCAACCCAGCACTGCTGCCCTCCATTTTACCAGCACGCCCTGCTCCAACAGTCCAAACCTGGGAAGTCTACAGAAAGCTACAGAAGGTGAAAACCTATAAAGGCAGCGGAACCAGATGAAATCCCAGGCAGACTAATAAAGGAGTTTGCATATGAACTGAGCAGAACACTGGCTGACATTCTTAACCTGTCTACAAGAAGGCATCATACCTGACTAATGGCAAGAAGCTATAGTGGTCCCCATTCCTAAAACCAAACGACCCTCCATCAGTGAAATACAGCTCACTATCTCACTACGCAAAGTAGCTGAGAGCTTTATCACAGAATGGGCTCTGACCAACATCCTAGCCCAGATAGACACCCAGCAGTACAGATGTCTACAAGGCTGATCAACAGCACACTGTCGGATGGGTCTAACCAACAAGCTCTTCAAGTCCCAGGATAAGCTTAGTTCCACCTGTTCCCTGGTGACCACTGACTTTGGCAAAGCCTTTAGCCGTGTCTGCCACAACCTCGCCATCACCAGGATGTTAGAGCTCGGGCTTCGACAATCGCTCGCCAGATGGATATGCAACTTCCTCCCTAATAGACACCAGGTGGTGAGGTATTATTGTATGCTGTCTGAGTGTCAGTAATCTTGTGGCCTACCTCAAGGAACTCTGCTTGGTCCGCTGAATGTTATTGCATACATCAGTGCAGCCGGGCAATCAGCAGTCAAGCAATGGAAATTTGTGGATTACCTTAATTTATTAGAAACAAGAACACCAAAATCCACTTCCACCATCCAAGAAGACCTGGCTGACCTGGAGAAGTGGTCAGTGGGGAGACACATGCTCCATGCGCACTTCACTAAGTCACCACCCACAATACCACCTGTCAATCAACAACACAGAACTCCAGAAGGTAGAGGTTATCAAGATCCTAGGAATCTTCATTCAAGGCAATCTAAGATGGACAACACAGGTAGAGCACATCTGTGAAAAGGCCAGCCGGCGTCTGTTCCTCTTCCGACGCCTTAAACACTTCCACATCCCTAAGAAGGACTTGGTAATGGTATTCACCACCTACGTCCGACAAGCGGTGGGATATGCTGCCCCAGTGTGGCATGCAGGGCTAACCAAGAGTCTGACACCATCGAGAAGGTCCAGAGAAGAGCAGTATGCATCATCATGGGCACAGACTACACCTCCTACTCAGATGCACGCACCAATCTGGACCTTCCATCACTCCACAAACGCAGGGAAAGATCTTTCGCAAGAGCTAATCTAAAATCCTTTCCCTACCACCACAGTTTAGTTGAGACCCACTCCTCAACTAAACTGGAACGGAATCATTGCAGCACTGAGCGTTTACGTTTTAGTGCCATCCCAGCCATGGTTCGCCTCAACGATTGACGATAAAACTATTTTTTCAATTTCCATGTTCTATTGTCCACAGCCGTTGTATATCGTTTTAATATTCAAATGTTCGTTGTACTCACAATTCAGAATGTTGCTGCCACTTGTACACTGTTCTGTTGAAAAACACCCTCTCAATATGTCAAGCCCAGATTGTCAAAAAGTTATCCCTTGCCAGGCAGTGTTACTTTGCGAGGTGGGATATAGGTTTCCTATTTCTTTGTGCGATTAGCAGCTATGAAACAAAATAGCAGAAATACCTTGAAAACAGCTACTGCAGCATTTTTCTAACCCTAACTCACACGTACTCATACTTGACTTTTGACTATTTATTTGCAAATGTAATGCTCACACTGTAAAGCCCTGAAAATTGACCACCCGCCAACGTGGCTGGTGAAATAGACAATCTTACCCACCAATATCTAAGTCTACCCGCATTTGGCAGGTGTTCATTTTATGCCCTGCTATTATTCCCTACCACGTTTGTGAAGGAATAGTGGCAACGTCAAACATAGCTACTCCAAACCAGTTGATGGCGCTATAAAACCTTTACCAGTAAATTTACTGAACAGATTAATTTGAATTGTTATGCGTGCACTAAGGAAGGATTGTAGCTAGTATTAATGATAGAATAAATTCACATGGTGGCGCTGTTGCAAACATCTTTGCTATTGTGCTAAAATTTGAACACTGCCAGTAAAATGTTCCCTGAATCAAGTGTGTGTGTGGTATTCAAATAAAATAAAACAGTTGTGTCTAGGAACCTTCGTTGCTACTTGCAGCTATATTAACAACTTGAATTTGTAGCACGATGATTGATTTTATAAACTCATTGCTTCAATCAGTAGTAGAAGAGCAATATTGTTATAGAGCAGTAGTCCATTGTTATAGTCTCTGTTATAGTTCAATACATGTGTGCAATATGATGGATAGCCTTGCATAGCCTAATATTTCCTTTCATTGTTGGGGAGTAACTTCAGTTCAGTCTACTTTCAGTGTAGTTCAAACTCCTGATGTAGGCAAACCCTTGTGGGACATTGATTACAGTATGTTGCCCTAATCCTGTAGAAAACATATTGGTAGCCAAAAAATAATAAATTGCCAATGTATTATTTCAATTAAAATAATTAAGTTGTCCAGTAAAGCCAAATATAAACTGGGCGGTGTGGAATAAAGCTGAAAGTGTTCTAAATGCCAAGGACTGACAGTCCATTACATCCAAGAGATAGGCCACATTTTTACCATATGTTGAAACTGTATATTGTTTCCATTCTTGCTGTTTGTAAACAATGGAGTAACAAAACCTTGTATATTTTGGGTTATGATAAAAAAAAAAGAGGGATAGAGGTTAGTCTTTCAGAATCAATGGCTTAATATCAAGAACTTAAATTAACATCAAACAGCTTCCCAAATTCCAGACTGTACATTTGTTTATTTTGATTGCACAGGACTGGGTCTTTAAAACTTCTTCTGGATTGGTGGCCCCTGCACGGGACGGTTGAGCTAACGTAGGCTAATGCGATTAGCATGAGGTTGTAAGTAACAAGAACATTTTCCAGGACATAGACATATCTGATATTGGCAGAAAGCTTAAATTCTTGTTAATCTAACTGCACTGTCCAATTTACAGTAGCTATTACAGTGAAAGAATACCATGCTATTGTTTGAGGAGAGTGCACAATTTTGAACATAAAAAGTTATAAACAAATTAGGCATATTTGGGCAGTCTTGATACAGTTTGAACATAAATGCAATGGTTCATTGGATCAGTCTAAAACGGCACATACATTGCTGCCATCTAGTGACCAAAATGTATATTGCACCTGGGCTGGAATAATACATTATGGCCTTTCTCTTGCATTTCAAAGATGGTACAAAAAAAATACAAAAGAGCAGTTTTTTCCCTTGTATTATCTTTTACCAGATCTATTGTGTTATTCTCCTACATTCCTTTTACATTTCCAAACTTCAAAGTGTTTCCTTTCAAATGGTACCAAGAATATGCATATCCTTGGTTCAGTACCTGAGCTACAGGCAGATAGAAAAAAGGGGCGGATCCTTAACAATAGCTAGGCCTAATCTCATTGTTTTAAATCTGTCTAAATTTTAAAGCAGCAATCAGCATTTGAAACAATAACAAACCACTCTCAAATTCATAGAGTTATAGATACAAAGACTGACCATGATATTAACATTCTAGTTTTAACCATGTTTTGAGGCTTTATTCGTGTTTGTTACATTTACTTGAGTAAAACAAGGTTATATTTTGGGTTCTGATGGGATAGTTGAACTAAACTCATGAGGTATTTAAATTATACAAGTTATATTCAAGAATCATTGGGTACATATTCATTTATAAATCCAAAAATGGATGTAGCTGTCAGATTGTCCCTTAAATTAAATGTATTGCATTTGAATAGTTTAGGCAGGGCTAGGCTACTTCCTTAAATTCCAATGTAATCCTTTCTTAAATTCACCCATTTCAAAAAAGATTGAGACCCCAATCCTCAAATGACATGTTTTGATACACAGATTAACTGTTTAATCTTACCTGCGACACGCGCCTTGAGATGCCATCGTTTTGCCTTGATTACTGTATGAGATATTCAAGTTACTCATGCTATCCAAGGAAGCTAGCTAGGTAGCTAGCTAACTTGTCTATCGAACCAGACAAAGTCGGCAGTGTGAAGCGCCAAAAAGCAGCGGGAACCCCTTCTTGTAGTTTATATCAAGTTACATGCATGCCTAACAGAAAAATCTGGTAACGTCGTAGGCTATCTAATGTCTGGTAACGTCGTTTGTTGACGGCTGCGCCATCTAACGTTAGCTAGCTAGCCTAGAGCTGTCGGTCTCAGTGATTGAACAGCTCAGGCCAGGGTAACGCTCGTTACGTTGCTTTTGTATAAAGGACTGTCTAAATAGCTAACTCATCTAACTTACATTAGTGCCTACCAGTGATGTACTTTCTCCTGGAAAATAATGTCACTTTCCAAAACTAACGTTATCCAGCTGACTAAATAACATATAGCTATCGTCAATCAATTTCCGTAGATATCCTTTTTTTTGCGTTACACTTCCGTGAAACGTTACCAGGGTGCACGTTCAAGAAATTGAATAATTCAAATTCATCAACATCATCAGAATTCCGCGTATAAAAGGCTGTTTGCAAGACTCAATTGAGACCAGTATTTGTATCAAACTGTAGAAATCAATACATCAGTATATTTCTCTCATCTCCATTCAACCCAGAGGGCGAACAGAACAGACCAAAACAACGTTCATAAAACATCGACGATCTTGAATCCCCACTTGAGACGGCTACAATAATATAACATAACTTCCGGGGACAATATACAATTTCCGGTGTGATTTGGAGACATCTTCGGGCCGTTTGAAGAAGCAACTGCTCATGTTATGTTCAGTTATTTAATTGTACCCCTCCCCCTCCCCTATAAGCTTGCAGGGCTGGGTTTTCATTGTTTGCAGGAAGCAAATAGCCTACAAGGTAGCACTAGCAGTGTGTTAGCGACATATATAGTTATTTTATTAGGCTATAGGATGTCTGATAGGGTGAATCGATCAACACATTTTCTGTATTTCGGGGGCATTAATTATGTGGGATCTTTGAATTTTCCAGGGCAAATTCCTCAATTTTAAAGAGGTGGCCTATTTTTATTCAATTTATGTGACATGCAGCAGAACAATATTCCTCAAATATATTGAAACACTAGCCATTTTATAAACCAAACATTTTGTTGAAATGAACCAAAACGTTTTAGCCTTGTGTCCTAGTCATGGGGACAGGTTTCCGGTCTGGAAGCATGCTTTCCACTGTGCTTAGAAGGCACTTTCGGTACTGCAGTTTAGTCAGGGGCGCCACCTTGATTTTCGAAGTGGGGGGGCATAATCAGGTCAGGGTCCTCCCCCAGAAGTTTTCGGGATATCTAAAGCTAATTTCCTGCATTTTTACACAATCTAATATGCCAACTCTATTTAGAACAAAAAGTAAGCAAAAATGTCCACAGTCATCAAACTGGGTAAGAGATCAATATTAAATATGCTAACTTAGGGATAGGTGTCCCGTCAATGGGGCAGTTGCAGCGTCGTGTGTCACGATCGCAGATTTTAGAGAAACAACAAATGTTGGGACATATAAGTGTCTTATATCGGCTGAAAGCCTAAATTATTGTTAATATAACTGCACTGTCCAATTTACAGTAGCTATTACTGAGAAAAAATGCCATGCTATTATTTGAGGAGAGCTCCTAACAACAAAACACCTTTTTCACCGCGATAGGTTTGATAAATTCCCCTCTGAAGGTGAAATGTGTACTTACATTCTGAAATCTTGCTCTGATTTATTATCCCAAGGGTCCCAGAGATAACATGAAGTGTCGTTTTGTTAAGATAAAATCATTTTTCATATCCTAAAAAGGTCCATATAGCATGCACGATCGATTTTGTATTTCCACTCGTTCAATTTGCAAAGAAATAAATCTGTGAAGATCTAACTCTAAACGTTGTTTCAACCAGTCAAATTACATGTGTATTTATTCCTCAGAGATCCTAGAACGTAACCAGACTTCACTATATCATTAGGAGTGTAGTATATCCTAAAGGACACCAAATGTAGGCAGAGAGCGATGCCTTCATGGCGTGCCGATGACACGGGCATTCTTCACTTGATTGACTGTAACTTTGTAAAATAAGCACCAATCAGGGTCAAACAAAGCTAACTAGATAGCCAATGATCTGGGCTTAACGGATGTATGCGGAACCCCGTATCTGTCGCACAATTTTGCTGCTAACCTTGTGCAACAGCACGCCTTTTCCTTCTGAACAAAAATTGCAAGAACGTGGAGAGTTTTGAAGTTATGAAAACTGGGTGTTTTGCAAATGTTGAACTTACAATATGGCTACTAATACTGGAAAAGCTAAATCAAAGTCCAAGTATACAGATTTGACGATATTCTTCTCCTTCACGATTTTCCCAAATGTACCTGGGTGACTTCACACTAAATGTCATGTAGCTTGCTCATACTTCAAGTTATCAGTCTGAAACTTTGCACATACACTGCTGCCCTCTTGTGGACACCATCGGAATTACAGCAAGAGTGATGGCTAGATTTGGAACCTTTCTGTTGCATTTCAAAGATGGTGGTAGAAAAAAACGGTTGTTTTTTTCTTTGTATTTTCTTCTACCAGTTCTATTGTGTTATATTGTCCTACATTGAATTCACATTTCCACAAACTTCAAAGTGTTTCCTTTCAAATGGTACCAAGAATATGCATATCCTTGCTTCAGGGCCTGAGCTACAGGCAGTTAGATGTGGCTATGTCATTTTAGGCGAAATTATTAAAGGCTAGAATTTTTTTTTTACTAAACATACACCTCAAATATACATTAACACACAGAAACAGCAAATCCTCCATATAATTAATCTCATAGGACTAATAGTATTGTAGAGCTCTTTTTACTTGCACACAATATAGCTGGGTCGCACCATCCTGTCCCTAGGAGTTCACCACCCTGCAGTGCCCCAACCCAACACACCCCACTCAGCTTTAGGATCTTAGTGAAAATTCATTATTGGTTTCGGGTGTATTAGGCCAAGGCTAGAGTGATAACCCACAGGACGGCAGACCAGTTTCACTGGCATATAGTACATTCTATAGATTGTTTATAACTCCAGTAATTTCTGTCTGATATTGATATGAACATAACTGGGCATTCAAACATATCATAGTGGTGTGGGGGCTGTGCTTTGGCAAAGTGGGTGGGGTTATATCCTTCCTGTTTGGCCCTGTGCGGGGGTATCATCGGATGGGGCCACAGTGTCTCCTGACCCCTCCTGTCTCAGCCTCCAGTATTTATGCTGCAGTAGTTTATGTGTCGGGGGGCTAGGGTCAGTCTGTTATATCTGGAGTACTTCTCCTGTCTTATCCGGTGTCCTGTGTGAATTTAAGTATGCTCTCTCTAATTCTCTCTTTATCTCTTTCTCTCTCTCGGAGGACCTGAGCCCTAGGACCATGTCTCAGGACTACCTGGCATGATGACTCCTTGCTGTCCCCAGTCCACCTGGCCGTGCTGCTGCTCCAGTTTCAACTGTTCTGCCTGTGGCTATGGAACCCTGACCTGTTCACCGGACGTGCTACCTTTCCCAGACCTGCTGTTTTCAACTCTCTAGAGACAGCAGAAGCGGTAGAGATACTCTTAATGATCGGCTATGAAAAGCCAACTGACATTTACTCCTGAGGTGCTGACCTGTTGCACCCTCGACAACTACTGTGATTATTATTATTTGACCATGCTGGTCATTTATGAACATTTGAACATCTTGGCCATGTTCTGTTATAATCTCCACCCGGCACAGCCAGAAGAGGACTGGCCACCCCTCATAGCCTGGTTCCTCTCTCGGTTTCTTCCTAGGTTTTGGCCTTTCTAGGGAGTTTTTCCTAGCCACCGTGCTTCTATACCTGCATCGCTTGCTGTTTGGGGTTTTAGGCTGGGTTTCTGTACAGCACTTTGAGATATCAGCTGATGTAAGAAGGGCTATATAAATAAATGTGATTTGATTTGATCTGTTTCCACTCATCATCATCAAGAGCTTCTACCAAGTCTTCCTCACATTTTTGTTTGACATGTTTTGTGTCTTCGGGGAAAGCCTCTTTCAACCCTTGATACAGTTTGGAAGTTAACTTTGGAGGTTTGTCAGACTGCCTTAAAATAGCATCTGGCTTGTCCAGTATTTTCCGTGCAGAGATAATAAATTGTTGTATCTGCAAAAATTCACTTCACCTCCATCATAGACTGGTCTTCCCTGACTGCCTGACCCTGCTGAGACCCCTGTCACCATCTGATCCTCCTAAAATGAGGCATGACAAATAATTACCTTGGTGTACAGATATACATTATATTATCCAAGGATAGAATTAATGGTTCAATAATTGAAATGACCCTTATTCCCAGATCCCAGACTGTAGCTTTAAGGTGCTGTCCTGTAGCTACTGTAGGTGTATCCATCTATTCAAGATGGAACATTGCATCATTCACTGATATTGCTAATATACTGCAAAATTCACCTGAGCTCCATAGACTGGTCTTCCCTGGCTGTCTGACCCTGCTGGGACCCCTGTCACCATCTGATCCTTCTAAAACACGATGATAGTATAGTATAGTGTTGTGTACTGACTGCACTAGAGGGCTGCATTCCCGTGGGATGCCTGCGGGACCTGCAGGTCCCGACAGAGATCATTTTTCATGATGCGGGAGCGGGTGGTCAGACAGATGACTTTGGGTTGAAAATATTTTTGTTGTCCCACAGACTATTTTGAAACGGTCCTCTTTCTGCTTTGTATGCGTTAGCCTACCTATTGTATTAAAAGCACATATTTTTTGCATTATTCACACACAGAATTCGCTGCTTCAACTACAGTAGCCTACCTCTCCTAGTTGGGCGTTATCAGCTCTCTAAAGCAGATGACAGCTACCAAGAAACCACAGAGAACAATGACTGCAGTCCAAACACTTAAAAGACACACCCTATCCCCTCAGCCCTCAAATTAAGTGGACACTTCTGATGACGTATCATTACGTCTGACGAGTAAACACTTGTAGGGCAAGAGGCGAGGGAGGGAGGAGGGAGGACAAGATCCCTGTAACACTGAAAGATTTTGCAATTGTTCCAGATGCCATTCCCTCATGTGTTGCTTTATTATTCAGGAACGTGTCAAGACTTCACCCTCAGAGCCTACCTTCCGTTGACCCTGTTGACTCATCAGTAGGAAAGATTTGTTTCTCTTTTGGTCCATTCAACAACAGAGCGATTACAAACCTTGTTTCAGCAGGATGTTGTATCTTTACCTTATGGCATGCCTTATTGGAATGGATTTATTGATAATATTTGTTGGGAAAAAGTTTGGATGTTGCCACACACATACCTATTTGTTAACAAAATTAAGGAAGTTTCCATTAAAATTATTCATAAATATTATCCTGCCAACCACTATATGAAGAAGTTTAAGGAAAACACCAACTCAAATTGCTCCTTTTGTAATGACCACCCGGAAACAGTGTTGCATCTTTTTTGGCATTGTATTCATGTAAGAAAACTGTGGCAAGACATCAGTAGATTTATAACTGAACACATTTATGAAGATCTTACAATATTGTGGAGAGATGTACTGCTTGGATTCTTTACCTACGATAGAAATAAGTTGAATGTCACGACTCCCACCGAAGGTGGCTCCCCTGCCTGTTCGGGCGGCGCTCGGCGGTCGTCGTCGCCGGTCTACTAGCCGCCACCGATCCCCTTTTCCTTTTCTGTTTGTTTGGTCTTATTGGTTGCACCTGTCTCTTATTTTGTTTCTTGATTCATGTCTATTTTTCATGTCTATTTCATGTCTATTTTTGTGCGGGATTGTTTTTCTGTTCGTCAGGTTGTGTGTGTTTGTGTTCCTGTCCGTTTGTGCCCTGTGTTGGGTTGGACTATTTTCTGTCGATTTTCGCCTGTTTGCTGCCTCCAACTCTGCCCTGGGACGGCGATATTCCCCTGGCTGAGTTCAGGGTCCTTTGCCGTCCAGAATCTCTTCCCAAGTCCATGAATCCTGTGTCTTTTGCCGCTGCTGCTGCTGTCCTTTACCACGCTGTTTGGTCCTTGGTTGGTGGGTGGTTCTGTAACGGCAGATTTCCTCCTCTTCGTCTGAAGAGGAGGTGTAGCAGGGATCGGACCAAGACGCAGCGTAGTTAGTGTTCATCATGTTTAATAACGACAAAACCGTGAACACTACAAAATACAAAATAACAAATGTGGCAAAACTGAAACAGTCCTATCTGGTGCATAGACACAAAGACAGAAGACAACCACCCACAAACCCCAACACAAAACAGGCTACCTAAATATGGTTCCCAATCAGAGACAACGCAAAACACCTGTCTCTGATTGAGAACCATATCAGGCCAAACAAGAAGCCCCACATAGAAACAGACAACATAGAATGCCCACTCAGCTCACGTCCTGACCAACACTAAAACAACGAAAACACAAAAGAACAATGGTCAGAACGTGACACACCCACCACTCCTGGCGTTTGTGACACTGAACATTTTTTATGTAATTAATTTCATTATTCTTTTGGCCAAATTTCATATTCACAAATGTAAATTTACAAACAAAAAAACACATTTTCTTACCTTACAAAAAGAAATTGAACTGTATTTTAAGACAATTAAATACTCTACTAACAAAAAAGCTGTTAGAATTATAAGTGTATGTATGTCCCTTAAGGTCCTTATGTAATGTGATATTGTACCCCTAGTCCAATTGTCCATTGTATATTATTCATATATACTTGTGTTCCCACATGTACTTCCTGTATTGATTTGTTGTTAAAAAAAAAAAAAAAAATTAATAAAAAGGGGCGAGGGAGGAAGGAATGATTTTAAATGGACCACCCTTGCCCGGAAATTCGTCACTCGCTCATCCCTCGATGATTGTGTTTTCAGCCACCGGTAGCTTGTGGGTGCTTTATATGCGCTACAGTCAATTATGATTGCATGTCTACTTATATTAAATATAGAATTATTAATATACACCTACTGTATGATAGCTAGCAAATGAATTAGCTAAATAACGTTAGCCTACCTAGCTGGAACTTCTGAAGAAGGAAAATGTTTTATTTCTAAAATTTCCAAAAGCTAACCAAACAAAAACACCATGACTTTTATGATACGTGTTTGCGCCGTCATGTGCATTAGTAGCACAGATTCTAACTTATTTACATTTGTTTTTACTTACACTTGTATGTTCACTCCATATATTGATGTTGGGGTTTTAATTTTTGGCTGACTTTTCTTAGTCACGAATTGAATTATGGGGACTTTTAGGCCCCAGAGTGAACTGGGGCTGCGGTTCAAACTCATAAAAGACACACCCTCGTCCACTTACCCTCGCCTTATGCCCTTGGGGGAATCCCCGTCGCCATCTTGGAGGGCGGTCCAAATGATTAGCCAAGCAAGGGAATTTTGCAACGTAAGCCCCTCAGCCCTCGTTCTTAGTCGAGTTTGCGAGTGTACAAATATGTTCACTCCGGGGCCTGAAACTCCCCATAATTCAATTTGCGACGATTGTACATCCGCAAAGAAAAGTCTGCGAAAACTTAAAAACAACATCAATGGAGGAGTCAACATAGAAGTGTAAGGAAAAACGAATGCAATTAAGTTAGAAAATGTGCTACTAATGCACATGACAGCACAAACATGTCTCGTAAAAAGTAAATATGTTTTTGTTTGGTTAGCTTTTGGAAATTGTAGAAATAAAACATTAACCTTCTTCAGAAGTTCCAGCTAGGCAGGCTAACGTTAGTAAGCTAATTAATTTGCTAGCTATTACAGTAGGCATATATTAATAATGATATATTTAATATGAGTAGACACTCATAATTGACTGTAGCGCATATGAAGCACCCACAAGCTACCGGTGGCTGAAAACACAATCATCGTGGGATGAACTTGTGACAAATTTCTGGCAAGGTCCATTTAATAATCATTCCTTCCTCCCTCGCCCCTTGCCCTGCAAGTGTATACTCGTCAGATGTCATGATACGTTAATTTGAGGGCTGAGGAATAGGGTGTGTCTTTTAAGAGTTTGGACTGCAGCCAAAATTGTACACTCGCAAACTCGACTAAAAACGAGGGCTGAGGGGCTTACGTTGTAAACTTCCCTTGCTTGGCTAATCATTTGGACCGCCCTCCAAGATGGTGACAGGGATTCCCCTAAGGGCATAAGGCGAGGGTAAGTGGACGAGGGTGTGTCTTTTAAGTGTTTGGCCCGTAACCAATGAGCCAGATATTTCACCGGATGTGAATCATTTGTTTGGCTTTTCCACTAACCAGGGTTGCCATGTCTGTTATTTTCTGGCCAAAATGAGCAACTTTATAAACGATGTCGCGGGTGAAGATGTATTAGTAGCATGTTGCTGTTTTTTGGGCAACTTCTAAATTACACTGTGGCCGCCATGACATTTCTCAATAACAAAACATATATTTCACTGTGACCTGCTGCTGACTACTGAGTGAGTGAGTGAGTGTCACGACTTCTGCCGAAGTCGGTCCCTCTCCTTGTTCGGGCGGCGTTTGGCGGTCGACATCACCGGTCTTCTAGCCATCGCCGCTCCACCTTTCATTTTCCATTTGTTTTGTCTTGTTTTCCTGCACACGTGGTTTTCATTTCATCATCATTACTATGTGCATTTAACCCTCTGTTCCCTCTATGTCTGTGTGGGGTATTGTTTATTGTCGAGGTTGGCACGCTTCTGGCTGGTTTGCGCCAGGTTTTGTGTTATACCCGTGCTTTGTGGCAGCCGGTACTTTGTTCTTGGGTTTTGTATTTTGTGCTGCCTTACTTGTTCTTTGAGCATTTGTTTTGTGATGCGGTTGCGTTATGTTCATATCATTGCCTAAGTAAAGTGCTTTATCCACTCATCTCTGCTCACCTGCGCCTGACTTCCATGCACCAGCTACACCCACCACTGACAGTGAGTGAGTGAGTGGTGGAGAGAGGTGTTGGTGTGTTAAGGGCACTGGTTGAGAGTGCTGCAGCAGGCAGCTGACTCATGGAGACAGAGCAGCATGCGAGCACGTCTTGAAAACTTTTTACCAGTTGTAGGTAGGCTATTTAGAAAGGGTAGGTGTCTCCATAAGGGCCTATTTCCAACCCCTTTTCCATAAAACATATTAACGCACTAGAACTGATATAACGGCGACAAAGCAGAGGAAACGGACTTCAGGTACACTAGAGGCTTTAGATAAATGTGGTTTAAAGTAAACTGCATTCTAATGTCGACTTTTCTTATGGAAAACCATATCAAGGGAAGGGTTTTAAGCATGCTCAGTTTTTGGGTCTCCAGTGCGGCTGCTGTGCGAGTGGAAATTTGAAATGGAAGTTAAGGAACTCCCTCGTGTGCTTGTCTTATGGGAAAAAGTCTACAACAAAACTGACATTAAATGTGGAGAATGATACATTTGCATCGGCTGGCCATCAAGTAGGCTATTACATTCTATGCCATTGTAGGCTACTGTATAGGCTACCATTTGATACAATAAATATGTAAAAATTATACCACTGGAGTCATTGCAAATCAATTTGTGCCACTTGTGTAGCCTACCTGGAGCTGGCAAACGGATTTAATAAATAGCCTATAACTTCAGTTTGTTGTAGCCTTGTGTTATTATGCCATTATTAATGGCCATGTTCAGTTAATTCAATTGTAAGTTATCAATTGTGATCAAGGTCACCGCTCTATCGGAAATGTATCATTCTCCGCATTTAATGTCAGTTTCATTGTGTACTTTTCCCTGAAATTAGATGTTGGCCTATCAGGGTCTATAGGCTACCTGCATCTATACTGAACAAAAATATAAACGCAACATGTAAAGTGCTGTTCCCATGTTTCATGAGCTGAAGTAAAAGGTCCCAGAAATGTTCGATATGCACAAAAAGCTTATTTCTCTCAAATTTTGTGCACACATTTGTTTACATCCCTGTTAGTGAGCCTTTCTCCTTTGCCAAGATAATCCATCCACCTGACTGGTGTGGCATATCAAGAAGCTGATTAAAAACTTCTTATGGCTGCAATCCTGCTAACTGGATCGATATGACCACAGCCAGTGAAAGTGCAGGGCGCCAAATTCAAACAACAGAAATCTCACAATTAAAATCCCTCAAACATACATGTGTTTTATATCATTTTAAAGGTAATCTTGTTGTTAATCCCACCAAAGTGTCCGATTTCAAATAGGATTTTCAGCAAAAGCACCACAAACGATTATGTTAGGTCACCGCCAAATCGCAGACAAACACAGTCATTTTTCCAGCCAAAGATAGGAGTCACAAAAAGCACAAATAGAGATAAAAAATAATCACTAACCTTTGATGATCTTCATCAGATGACACTCATAGGACTTCAAGTTACACAATACATGTATGTTTTGCTTGAACAAGTTCATATTTATGTAAAAAAATCTGAGTTTACATTGGCGTGTTACGTTCACTAGTTCCAAAAACATCCGGTGATTTTGCATAGCCACATCGATTCAACAGAAAAACTCATCATAAATGTAGATGATAATACAAGTTATACACATGGAATTATAGATATACCTCTCCTTAATGCAACCGCTGTGTGAGATTTCAAAAAAACTTTACGGAAAAAGCAAACCATGCAATAATCTGAGACGGCGCTCAGAACAATAGTCAAATTAACCGCCATGTTGGAGTCAACAGAAACCAGAAATTACATGATACATATTCCCTTACCTTTGATGATCTTCATCAGAATGCACTCCCAGGAATCCCAGGTCCACAATAAATGCTTAATTTGTTCGATAATGTCCGTTATTTATGTCCAATTAGCTACTTTTGTTAGCGCGTTTGGTAAACAATTCCAAAGTCCAGAAGCGCGTTCACTAAAACCTGACGAAATATCCAAAAGTTCCGTAACAGTCAGTAGAAACATGTCAAACGATGTATTGAATCAATCTTTAGAATGTTGTTAACATAAATCTTGAATAACGTTCCAACCGGAGAATTACATTGACTTCAGATGAGCGATGGAACGGAGCTCCCTCTCATGTGAACGTGCATGGTCAAATAATGGTCACCTCATGGCAGACGTGACTAATTCTCCTCTCATTCGGCCCCCCATCACAGTAGAGTCATCAGACAAAGTTCTACAGACTGTTGACATCTAGTGGAAGCCGTAGGAAGTGCAAACTCATTCATATCTCACTGTGATTTCAATGGGATCTTGGTTGAAAATCCACCAGCCTCAGAATTTCCACTTCCTGTTTTGATTTGTTCTCAGGTTTTTGCCTGCCATATGAGTTCTGTTATACTCACAGACATAATTCAAACAGTTTTAGAAACTTCAGAGTGTTTTCTATTCAATACTAATAATAATATGCATATATTAGCAACTATGACTGAGGAGTTGGCCGTTTACTCTGGGCACCTCTGTGCACCTTTCATCCAAGCTACTCAATACTTCCCCTGCAGCCATAAGAAGTTAAACAGCATGATCATTACACAGGTGCACCTTGTGCTGAGGACAATAAAAGGCCCCTCTAAAATGTGCAGTTTTGTCACATAACACAATGCCACAGAGGTCTCAAGTTTTGAGGGAGCATGCAGTTGGCATGCTGACTGCAGGAATGTCCACCAGAGCTGTTGCCAGATAATTTAATGATAATTGCTGTACCATAAGCTGGCCTCCAAAGTAAATTTAGAGTATTTGGCAGTACGTCCAACCAGCCTCACATCCACAGACCACATGTATGGCATTGTGTGGGCGAGCGGTTTGCTGATGTCAACGTTGTGAACAGAGTGCCCCATGGTGGCGGTGGGGTTATGGTATGGGAATTTGGCAGTACATCCAACCGGCCTCATAACCGCAGATCAAATCACATTTTATTTGTCACATGCACGAATTACAACAGGTGTAGACATTACAGTGAAATGCTTACTTACAATCCCTTAAACCAACAATGCAGTTTTAAGAAAAATAAGTGTTAAGTAAAAAATAGAAAAGTAAAAAATAAATAATTAAAGAGCAGCAGTAAAATAACAGTAGCATGGCTATATACAGGGGGTACCGGTACAGAGTCAATGTGCGGGGGCACAGGTTAGTCGAGGTATTTGAGGTAATACGTACATGTAGGTAGAGTTAAAGTGACTATGCATAGAAAATAAACAGAGTAGCAACAGGGTAACAGAGAGAGGGGGGGACAATGCCAATAGTCTGGGTACCCATTTGATTAGCTGTTCAGGAGTCTTATGGCTTGGGGGTAGAAGCTGTTAAGAAGCCTTTTGGACCTAGACATGGCGCTCCGGTACAGCTTGCCCGTGCGGTAGCAGAGAGAACAGTCTATGACTAGGGTGGCTGGAGTCCTTGACAATTTTTTGGGCCTTCCTCTGACACTGCCTGGTATAGAGGTCCTGGATGGCAGGAAGCTTGGCCCCAGTAATGTACTGGGCCATACACACTACCTGTAACGAGTGCGCTGAGAGTCGGGAAGCAAGTTCAGGGAGTGAGTGTTTTAATAAATAAAAGAAACAATGAACACAAACACAAACAACGCATCGACATGAAAACAGAGTCAATAACACCTGAGGAAAGAACCAAGGGGAGTGACAGATATAGGGAAGATAATCAAGGAGGTGATGGAGTTCAGGCGAGGGTCATGAGGCGCAGATGTACGAGACGATGGAGACAGGTGTGTGGGATAATCAGCAGCCTGTTGACCTAGAGGCCGGAGAGGGAGTATACGTGACAGTACCCCCTCCCCGACGCGCGGCCCCTGCCGCAGGATGCCGTCAAAGGGGACGAACCCGGGGATCAGGAGCGGACCGGTCACTCCTGCTGATGCGCGAGAACCTGTCACGCCAGCTGAGGCACGGGATTCTGTCGAGTCAGCTGGGGCCGCGGGAACCTGACAGATCGGTTGAGGCAGGGGAGCCTGGCAATCCGGCGGAGACATGGGAGCCTGGCAATCAGCCTGAGGCATGAGAACCTGACGGCTGGTGGAAGCAGGGGAGCCTGGCGATCCGGCGGAGGCATGAAAGCCTGACTAGCCGGCTGAGGCAGGGGAGCCTGGCGATCCGGCTGAAGCGTGAGAGCCTGACGAGCCGGCTGAGGCAGGGAAGCCTGGCGATCTGGTTGAGGCATGAGAGCCTGTAGCAGTTGCCGGACCCGACGTCATTACTCTGACACGAATAAAATAAACTCCCTGATGCTTCCCTTAGGTGAGGTTTTATTCTGTAACGAGTGCGCTGAGAGTTGGGATGCAAGTTCAGGCAGTGAGTGTTTTAATAAATAAAAGAAACAATGAACACAAAATACAAACAACGCACCGACAGGAAACCGAAACCGAAACCATGACGCCTGGGGAAGGAACCAAAGGGAGTGACATACTGTATATAGGGAAGATAATCAAGAAGGCGAGTCCATGTGAGTGTCATGAGGTGCAGATGCGCGAGACGATGGTGACAGGTGTGCAGGATAATCAGCAGCCTGATAACCTAGAGGCCGGAGAGGGAGTATACATGACACTACCTTCCGTAGTGCCTTGTGGTCGGAGGCTGAGCAGTTGCCATACCAGGCAGTGATGCAACTAGTCAGGATGCTCTCGATGGTGCAACTGTATATAAAAAAAATTATATAGTTTTTAAATAATGTGCAAGCTATGAGAGGGGGTGGTCCCCACTCCCCAGACCCCTCTAATTAGTGAACCCTCACCCATTAAAAGGATTGATCGCTGACCTCGGCAGCGATAGATCCCTAACTATGCCATTAGCGTAAAAACAGCAGAAATTGCCATCGGGCACAGGCCTTGTTAAGGTTCTCTCCAGTTTAGCCCTGATGTATCGCCATCAGAGATTGGCATTGGTCCAGTACCGCAGTGCACAGCTGAAGCACGAGCAAGAAATGGCTGATATGAAGGGACAGGTTGAGGGAACCGGGAAACGAATTAAACAAACAGAAATGGAAAACATTCTTCTAGCCAAGGAACAGCAGTTGAAAATGTAACAATTAAAAGTAACTGCAAAAATGGGCATTAAATAGTACCCACAAAACACCAGGCTCAACGTTAACAGTGAAGAGGCAACTCTGGGATGCTGGCCTTCTAGGCAGAGTTCCTCTGTCTGTGTTCTTTTGCACATCTTAATGATGAACGTTACTCAAAGCAATAATGTTCTAGTCCAAATGCTGCAGACCAAAGAAGATCAGATAAAGAACACAATGACCAAGTTGGATGACAGATCAGTGGAACTCATTAAAGTTGCTGACCAAATTAATGATGAGAGAACTCAGGTGATAAAGATGTACATTTTGATTTCTAAGTAAACTGAGGAAATCTCATCACTGAATCTCTCACTCCGTACTCAATACCTCTACCTGCAAACCATGACAGATAAGTATGAGGCCGAACAGAGCAAGTGCGACACTCACGTGTCTGAAATACAGTTGAAGTCGGAAGTTTACATAAACTGTTGCCAAATACATTTAAACTCAGTTTTTCACAATTCATGACATTTAATCCAAGTAAAAATTACCTGTCTAGGTCAGTTAGGATCACCACTTTATTTTAAGAATGTGAAATGTCAGAATAATAGTAGAGAGAATGATTTATTTCAGCTTTTATTTCTTTCATCACATTCCTATTGGATCAGAAGTTTACATACACTCAATTAGTATTTGGTAGCATTGCCTTTAAAATGTTTATCTTTGGTCAAACGTTTCGGGTAGCCTTCCACAAGCTTCCCACAATAAGTTGGGTGAATTTTGGCCCATTCCTCCTGACGGAGCTGGTGTTACCTGTCAGGACCCGGTTACGAACTCGGGTCTCCGGTGTGAGAAACAGTCACTTATCAAACTGAGCCCCTAATAGTCGGCAGAACCCAGAAGATGAGGCAGACACAGCAGTACTTGAGACGGTGTTTTAATAAAGTAAAAAGGAAAGTGTAGTGTCTTAGCTCTTATTACTTATTTATATAATAAGAAAGACTCTGAATACAAGAAATGGAACTGGAGCTCCACATTTACTGAAATTAGTTAGTACCAGAATAACATAGAACAACACTGCGCATGACCAAGGGTGCTCCATTCTTAAAGGGGACATCAGTAATTTAACAGAACATAACAGAAAGTACTTCAGGCAAAAATATAAATCCACAACGTCAAAAGTAATTCCAAGAGAAAAAAGGTATATCCTCCAAGTCACAAGGTAAATCCACAAAGTGGTAAGTACAGCAGGGAAAAAACCTCAAAAGAAAAATAAGAAAAATTAAAAAAAATTAATGAGAACAAAAACAGAGAACCTCAAGAGAATCCAACTGGCGTAACAAAAGTTCACAGCATGGCTGGGGCTGGGTGCTAACATTCAAACACAGAGCAAAGAACTGAGGAAAACTAAGGGTTTAAATACATACAAGGGAAACGAGGCACAGGTGAAAATAATAACTGGAAATAAGGGAAAACAAAATGGTAAAAAAAGCCCAATGGGGGCATCTAGTGACCAAAACCGGAACAATCCTGGCCAAATCCTGACAAAGATAACATCAATGCTAAGCCTGCAAGACAAAAGTGTCGTCATAGAGCAGGGTTCCCCAACTGGAGGCGCGTGTGTGGTTTTATTTGGCCACCCCAAGTTTTCTGAGCAAAAAAAAACACACTTACATTTATTTTATTTTATTGTTGGACATAAAAGACTGTTAAAACACCAAGAAATCAGCTCCAAGTGATTTTCATTCAGGAAATCTGTTCCCAAGTATTCTCACGCATAATAGACACATCTGACCATTTATAAATGTAAGCAAGGTTTGAAATGATTATGTTTTAGTCAAATATTTTATCTGTTTGGGCTTCTTGCGGTTATTTTGCAGTCTACAAATTATTTGCAATTCTGTTCCGGCCCCCCGACCATCCGCTCAAGAAAAAATCTGAAAAAAAAAAAAAAAAACTATGGTGTAGGACTGGTTAAACAAAAACATCTGAGTGTGTGTGCTCTCTCTCTCTCACACACACACACACACACACACACACACACACACACACACACACACACACACACACACACACACACACACACACACACACACACACACACACACACACACACACACACACACACACACACACACACACACAAACTGAAATAGGAGAGGTATTACTGAGGTGAGATGTTCCAATCCTATCCTGCAACATTCCATTTTTCAGACCCTTTTTCCCCCAGTTAACCCCCACACACACTATTTGTTTAGTGGTTGCTGTATATTATCTTTATGTTTTATCAAATCAAAGCAAATGTATTTATAAAGCCCTTCTTACATCAGCTGATATCTCAAAGTGCTGTACAGAAACCCAGCCTAAAACCCCAAACAATGCAGGTGTAGAAGCACGGTGGCTAGGAAAAACTCCCTAGAAAGGCCAGCACCTAGGAAGACACCTAGCTCAAACCCTGGTCCCTGTGTCCTCTTCTGGCTGTGCCGGGTGGAGATTATAACAGAACATGGCCAAGATGTTCAAATGTTCATAGATGACCAGCGGGGTCAAATAATAATAATCACAGTGGATGTCAAGGGTGCAACAGGTCAGCACCTCGGGAGTAAATGTCAGTTGGCTTTTCATGGCCGATCATTCAGAGTATCTCTACCGCTCCTGCTGTCTCTAGAGGGTTGAAAACAGCAGGTCTGGGATAGGTAGCACGTCCGGTGAACAGGTCAGGGTTCCATAGCCGCAGGCAGAACAGTTGAAACTGGAGCAGCAGCACGGCCAGGTGGACTGGGGACAGCAAGGAGTCATCAGGCCAGGTAGTCCTGAGGCATGGTCCAAGGGCTCAGGTCCTCCGAGAGAGAGAAAGAAAGAAAGAGAGAATTATAGAGAGCATACATAAATTCACACAGGACACCGGATAAGACAGGAGAAATACTCCAGATATAACAGACTGACCCTAGCCCCCCGACACAAACTACTGCAGCATAAATATTGGAGGCTGAGACAGGAGGGGTCGGGAGACCTCCTGTGTTTAGGTCTGATTGCTTTAGTAAACTGCTATACATTTTCAATGGTGCTATCCCACTTCTGATACCGTTGTAGTTAATTAGGGTGCAATGCCGACCGGGACTCAAACCCTGGTCCCTGTGTCTGCCATTCCAAAACCTTAGCCATTATACCAAGAGTTAAGCCAACATTATTAAGAGGCTAAAATCTCCATGGGGTCAATTATTTTCCCTGCTCGCTTGCCTCAATTTTCAGTTAGTAAATCAACTTTGTATTGCTTTAGTGTATATAACAAGTTGGTGACGGTGGTAACATTTACTGTATATAACATGTTTTTGACATGGTGGTGACATGTACATAACATCTTGGTCACAGTTGAGATGCGTAGACCAGTGGCGGTCAGTGCCGTTGAAGATGAGGAAGGACGATTTATGACCAGTCGAAAAAAACGTTCCAAGCCAAACCGCTACACACAGCCTACATAGTTGTCACCATATTAGCTAAAGTAACGTCATAATCAGCATAGCTAATATAACTAATGTGTTAGTAAACCCGCTACAATCATGGAGTAACGTTACAGTGTACAGTCAGTAAGCAGTTACACTGGTGGGCCCCGGTGGCAACAAATTATTTACATTTACATTTAAGTCATTTAGCAGACGCTCTTATCCAGAGCGACTTACAAATTGGAAAGTTCATACATATTCATCCTGGTCCCCCCGTGGGGAATGAACCCACAACCCTGGCGTTGCAAGCGCCATGCTCTATCAACTGAGCCACACGGGACCGTTATTAAAACCAAAAGCTTACCTTAACTTGGAAGAGTTCCAGTGTTGTGTTGGAAAGTCATAGTCAGCTAGCTAACATAACATCCCTCTGTTTGAGCAGGGTGTTTCAGTAGGCTAAACTAACTAGCTGCATTTGAAAGTTAATAAGTAAGTGAAACTGAAAGGGAGAAAAAAATGACAATCTCTCTCTTCTTCTCTCTTGCTTCTCCTTCATTTTGGAAGAAATTAATTTGTTAAACTGTTCAACTATTGTCTTTCTCTCTCTTTGAGTCAACTATTCACCACATTTTATGCACTGCAGTGCTAGCTAGCTGTAGCTTATTCGTCCAGTGCTACATACATTTTCTGATCCTTAGATTGAGTGGACAAAATGTCAGTTTAGGCTGCAAGAGCTCTGATAGGTTGGAGTACGTCCTCCGGAAGTTGTCATAATTTCTGTGTAAGTCTATGGAAGGGGATGAGAACCATGAGCCTTCTAGGTTTTGTATAGAAGTCAATGTGCCCAGAGGAGGACGGAAGCTAGCTTTCCTCCAGCTACACCATGGTGCTACCCTACAGAGTGTTGTTGAGGCTACTGTAGACCTTCTTTGCAAAATAGTATGTTTTAATCAATTATTTGGTGACGTGATTTTATTTAGTATAGTTTTATATAAAAAAATGTTTTACAATTAAAATTTGTATGAAATTCATTGAGGAGGATGGTCCTCCCCTATCTCCTCTGAGGAGACTGCACTGAGTGAGAGAGAGTACAACACTTCCAGAAGATCTCCTTGCTGAGGGTGGCGATAATGCACTGCGTCTCGTGGGGTGTCGAAAACATCGGGAAAAGGGGACATAAAGAAAAAGTGTCAATGCAGCTACAAATTCAATGTTTTACACTGTATTGTATCATATTTGATGAGTTACTAACCTGTCAGTCCACAGACTGTAGTCTTCACAACTGGATGCTCATATCACACTGGTACAGGTTGTCCATGCACCTGATGGCCTGAGGGATGCCCTCCTGTTGGACTGGAAAACAATGAGACATTTGGTCAGTGGTAGGTATTTTTCAATGCTGTATCACCATCTTTATCTGGACAGAAAACACCTTGGACAATGTGACAAGTGGTCCCTCAACACCCAATCCTCACGCCTCATTGTTTGTTCTTGTTTCCCAATCTGGATCTTCCTCTTTTGCCATGGTGGACCTTTTCTGGTAAATACAGGGCCATTTCTCTTTCCCACCGGAAAATGGCAGCTGCAGAGCCGAGTGTTGTCACTGGGTTTCTGGTCTGCCCATCTGAAAGTAAAAAAAAAAGTTACTTTAACTAGCTAGCTAAGTTGATTACTAAAATGGTAACATTTATATTCAAATACCCTTTAGTCATAGACTTGACTGTAGTAACGGTAAAATAGACTGGGCTTTGATTTTAGATCTGCACATCTAAAATCCTACTATTTTTTTTATTTTTTTATTTATTTCACCTTTATTTAACCAGGTAGGCTAGTTGAGAACAAGTTCTCATTTGCAACTGCGACCTGGCCAAGATAAAGCATAGCAGTGTGAACAGACAACACAGTTACACATGGAGTAAACAATAAACAAGTCAATAACATGGTAGAAAAAAAAAAAAGAGAATCTATATACAATGTGTGCAAAAGGCATGAGGTAGGCAATAAATCGAATAATTACAATTTAGCAGATTAACACTGGAGTGATAAATCATCAGATGATCATGTGCAAGAAGAGATACTGGTGTGCAAAAGAGCAGAAAAGTAAATAAATAAAAGCAGTATGGGGGGTGAGGTAGGTAAATTGGGTGGGTAGTTTACAGATGGACTATGTACAGCTGCAGCGATCGGTTAGCTGCTCGGATAGCAGATTTTTAAAGTTGTTGAGGGAGATAAAAGTCTCCAACTTCAGAGATTTTTGCAATTCGTTCCAGTCGCAGGCAGCAGAGAACTGGAAGGAAAGGCGTCCAAATGAGGTTTTGGCTTTAGGGATGATCAGTGAGATACACCTGCTGGAGCGCGTGTTGCGGGTGGGTGTAGCCATCGTGACCAGTGAACTGAGATAAGGCGGCACTTTACCTAGCATAGCCTTGTAGATGACCTGGAGCCAGTGGGTCTGACGACGAACATGTAGCGAGGGCCAGCCGACTAGGGCATACAGGTCGCAGTGGTGGGTCGTATAAGGTGCTTTAGTAACAAAACGAATGGCACTGTGATAAACTGCATCCAGTTTGCTGAGTAGAGTATTGGAAGCTATTTTGTAGATGACATCGCCGAAGTCGAGGATCGGTAGGATAGTCAGTTTTACTAGGGTAAGTTTGGCGGCGTGAGTGAAGGAGGCTTTGTTGCGGAATAGAAAGCCGATTCTTGCTTTGATTTTGGATTGGAGATGTTTGATATGAGTCTGGAAGGAGAGTTTGCAGTCTAGCCAGACACCTAGGTACTTATAGATGTCCACATATTCTAGGTCGGAACCGTCCAGGGTGGTGATGCTAGTCGGGCGTGCGGGTGCAGGCAGCGAACGGTTGAAAAGCATGCATTTGGTTTTACTAGCGTTTAAGAGCAGTTGGAGGCCACGGAAGGAGTGTTGTATGGCATTGAAGCTCGTTTGGAGGTTAGATAGTACAGTGTCCAAGGAAGGGCCGGAAGTATATAGAATGGTGTCGTCTGCGTAGAGGTGGATCAGGGAATCGCCCGCAGCAAGAGCAACATCATTGATGTATACAGAGAAAAGAGTCGGCCCGAGAATTGAACCCTGTGGTACCCCCATAGAGACTGCCAGAGGACCGGACAACATGCCCTCCGATTTGACACACTGAACTCTGTCTGCAAAGTAGTTGGTGAACCAGGCAAGGCAGTCATTAGAAAAACCGAGGCTACTGAGTCTGCCGATAAGAATATGGTGATTGACAGAGTCGAAAGCCTTGGCCAGGTCGATGAAGACGGCTGCACAGTAATGTCTTTTATCGATGGCGGTTATGATATAGTTTTCTGGAATGCTCAACTAGATGATCAAGACAGTCTATGGTACTATTTGCCCAAAGAGGTGAAGTATTGCTATGAGCTATACGACTGTACTTCTGATTCTAATTCTCAAGAGGAAAGTTAAAATACTCAGCCGTGAGGTCACTGAGGAGGACCAACAGTGGTAGGAGAATCGTCTGAAAGGGACTGACATGCAGGGATGTAACATAAGGATTTGGGGCACTGGCCAGCAGACCAGGATTTCTACTAGCCCGGGTAACATTCAGGTCCTAAATCAGCGGCATACAATGTTTGTAAAGGCAAAATTTCACTAGTGTGTCAGGCTAGTTTGGCATATTGTCTACTAGCCCAGTCTGAAAAGTACTAGCCTCGGGCTAGCTTAATTTCCATCCCTGCGGACATCGACAGTATGTATAGGTGTAAGGTCACAAGGTATCAGCATGTATGATAAACAGAGTAGCAGCACCGTAAATTAAGATTGTATGTGTGTGAGTGTATATAGACTCACTATAAATGTGTGTTCATGTTATGTGTGTGTTGGAGTGTCAGTGAGTGTGTAGAGTCCTGTGTGTGTGCATAAAAAAAGGGTCAACTCAGTCCATGTATCCGTTTTGTTAGCTATTTAGCAGTCTTATGGCTTCAGGGTGGAAACAATTCAGGAGGCTGCTGATGTCAGACTTTATGCACCGGTACAGCTTGCCGTGCAGAGGCAGAGGGAGCAGTCTATGGCGTAGGTGGCTGGAGTCTTTAATGATTTCCCGGGGTTACAACACTGCCTGATATAGAGATACTGGATTTCAGGGCGCTCGGCCCCAGTAATGTACTGAAATGTCCGCACCACCCTATGTAGCGCCATGCGATAGAGGGCAGTGCTGTTGCCATACCAAGCAGTGATGCAGTCAGTCAAGATGCTCTCAATAGCGCAGCTGTAGAACTTTTTGAGGATTTGAGGGCCCATGCCAAACTTTTTCAACTATTTTAAGTCCTTAGTGATATTGACCCCGAGGAAGCTTTCGACCCCCTCCACTGCAGCCCCGTCGATGTGGACGTGCCTGCGCCCTGGAATACCGTCCGGCCCCGTGGCCTTGCGAGTGTTGACCTGATTAAATACCTTACTTACGTTGGCCTTGGAGAGGGAGATTGATCACCCAGTCCTCTAGTTCAGTGGGGGCCCTCACGCATGGTATGGTGTTGTTATTGTCGAAACGTGCATAAAATACGTTGAGTTCGTCTGACAGAGGCATCGTTAGGCAGATCACGGCTGTGTCTTCCTTTGTAATCCGTAATGGACTGTAGCCCCTGCCACATGCAACGGGCATTGGAGCCTGTTTAATAGGATTGCACTTTATTCCTATTGTCCAGTTGTTTGTTTGATGACTCTGCTGAGGCCGTAGCGGGACTTCTTGTACTTGTTCCTGTCCTCAGCCGTAGCCTCAGGGTTGTCTGCCCTGTAATAACATGTTCAGTTACTATAGACATTGGCTCGAACCTAGGTTGTGCCTTTAGCTTTCGAGAAAATGAAAGCTGCAATATGTAACATATTCTCATAGAAATGTGAGTTGTAGATCTGTCATTCGCCTTGAAAGCAAATCTAAGAAGCGGTAGATATGTTCTATATGTGTTTTTTCACTGCTTCCCATTCTTAAGTTTGATTTGTGCGTTTTTTACTTTCGGTTTGGTACACCAGCTTCAGCTGAAAATACTATATTTTTTGTTATGGAAGAGATATATCACAAAGGGTTAGTTGGTACAATGATTATTTAAGCTATACTTGCTTGTTTTGTCACATAAATTAAAATTAGTCGAACTACTAGAATTTTTGCAACCAGGAAAAGCAATTTCTGCATAGTGCATCTTTAAGGAAGAATTTTTCACCTCTCTCCTTGGGTGCGTTCAAACGGATCACTTTTGTCAAGGTGACCATCATTGGCCACTTAAAACTGCAATATTTAACGTTTTGGGCGACCCAACAAAATTGACATAGATAGGCTACTCAATGCATCAAGGAGCTTAGTTCCTATAGGCTACATTTCAATGACTTATAACTAATACAAACTTGTATCTTTATTTATTTAGCTTACAAGGTATGTCTATTGTCTACAGTGTCAAATGCCAACACACTGTATACTGTAAGTGCAATGCTTCAGAAACATCAGATGCATAACTACAGGGCCGTTCAAAAGCATTAAAAATACCGTTAGGTACTGTAGAATAAGTGAACACAGTAAATTATTCATGGGAATAAAGAAACACAAAATATACCATTATTTAGAGTTAGATTAAACATTTTAGGAACATAAGTTACTTCATTAATTGACATGCATGATATAGCACCTGCCATTCTCTACAACAATATGTTAAAAATGAATATTTAATTTGTCAAGTTTTTCAAACCCAATATTTTCATTTGTCTGACATGGGAAAAAGTAACAACCCAAGTTTTCCCCCCATCTGACTGAAAGAAACTGATGGAAACACATGCCTAAACTCACAATACTGACATTGGCTAATTTGAGCTCCACAGCAAAAAGACAAGAAAAAGGTACTGTATACATGATCAAACTCAAAGGACAACATCTACAAGTGTCTTTTTTATACTGCATTTTCCTCCATTCTAAAGTACCGTTTTATATCCGCAATTGACTGAATACTGTCTTGAGTCCTAACATCACAACCATAGATCCACACCCTTTTGACTGATCCATTGAACAGCAATATTGTTTTTTTATTCCCCCACAACTAGTTCAAATGAGAACATTTGTCGATGTTTCTCCTTGGTTTAAAATATTTCCATGTTCAAGGTATCCTTATGCCTTCAAATCGTACCAGTGATATTGTTTGAGTTTCTGACTCTGCACACAAACGCATTATTGTCAATGTGTGGGACAGTGTAAGGAAGCCATTTTGGAGAAGTTGGGAGAGAGTCAATGCTGATTTATGTCCTTTCCCAGGCAACATACAGTACAACAGTCTACTCTGTCTCAGTCAGTCTATTCCAAGCCCATCCACGCAACCAACTCAAGAGTTTGTGGCCTTGTGGAAAGCCTGGATCTTTTTCAGGTTCTGTCGGACTCGGACAAACTCCAACAGCTGGGCCTCCTCCTGCACTTTCTCCCCATCGTGCTTCTCCCTCTGTCAGACAGGAGAAATGGAAACAACACCGCTATAGCATATCAATTCAAACTTTAAAGCATTTTACCGAACGATAGAGACAATATGCATTTTGTGTCAGTTTTGTTGAATGAAATCTGTTAGACATGAGTTGGGAGCTGTGTCAGGGTCGTGTTCATCAGGGCACACAACGGAAAACATTTTACAAACCAATAACCAATAACTAGCCTACTGATTTAGCTGCACTAGTTATGTCTAGGGGTCTTAGGCATGGTCTGCATGGTCTGTAACCTGATTTGATGTGTGCATAAAGGTGAGAAGCAAGCATATGCTACCAGGTGTTGAATGCAGTGGAGGCTGCTGAGGGAAGGACGGCTCATAAGAATGGCTGGAACAGAGCAAATGGAATGGTATCAAACAACATGGAAACTTATTTAGCTCCAGCCATTACCATGAGCCTGTCCTCCCCAATTAAGGTGCCACCAATCTCCTGTGGCTGAATGCATGTACCCGGTTGACAGCAACCTTACCTTAGGTCTAGGGCCAGCTCAGTCATGACTCCCATGGTCGGCCAGTCCAAGCAGAGTATTATGTGTTCAGATGGTGACAAAACATAAATATGTACAAAAAGTAAAAAATACTAGAGGCATGCCGAAAATGAAAGGTAATGCAAAACAAATAGAGAAAGGCTGAGAGGCATCCTGCCACCTCTCTTACACTGAGTCACAATCACCTTGATTGGCACAACCTGTTGTGTTTATGAAGGCTTCCTGGCAGAGCACAGCCCTTGACCTGGTTGGTGCTGGGATGGAGTGTGGCAGTGTATCCTGGTAGTGTATTGCCTGCCTGTGTGCTAACACTAAACGACCCCCCGCCCATACGATAACAAATGGAACATTTGGGTTTCTTATTGGACAAGTACACATAGTCCCTCCTTGTTTCAGTCTGCTTTCTTCCGTTTGTTGCTCAATGAACATGACCCAAGTGTGGGCTGTGTGAGATGGGATAGGCTACCGTAGTGTTCCCCACTCACCTCAGTGTTTTTCTGCTGGCGTTTCAGAAGCACCTCCTCCAGGGGAGTCCTGGCCTGGTCTCCCTCCTCTTTCTGAGTCTGCTCCTTCTTACGCCTCTCAAGCACCTGCTGCAGCTCAGGCTTACTGCACAGGGCCTTACCCCTGGGCCCATAGACGGAGAGAGGGGGAGGGAGAGAGCAGGAGGGGGAGAGGGAGTGAAGGAGGTGGGGAGAGGGAAAAGGAGAGCATGAAGGACATGCTGTAGCTACAGTAGGACATAGAGTACCACAGGAAGAGTCATAATACCCATAAAACCTAGGAAATGGTGCCAATCGTTTTTCCATTTACATTTACATTTAAGTCATTTAGCAGACGCTCTTATCCAGAGCGACTTACAAATTGGTGCATTCACCTTATTTTCCACCATTCATGTTTCCCATAGGGGATATTAGAAACACTTAAAATAAGGGTTGTGTTTTCTGTAGGCTTACCCTGAGTGACTTTTTAATAACCGTGTAAATCTCTCTAGGACAAGGTGACTTTTTTAGCAAAATATTCACCTGTATTTACCCCCCAAAACCGAAATGCTAATTAGATGCTAATGTGGCTATCATACTGTAAATAACTGAAAATGCCATGATGATCTGGACGAGATTGCTGAATCGAGGTAAAAAAAAACAACTCTGGATTAACTACCTAATGTTAGCTAAATTTACAAATTGGCAAGATTTCTTTAAATTGACAATTCTGTGAACTGTCTTGTGCAAGTTTTAATTGGCACAATACCTCTTAGCAAAGGTGTCAGCTAGAGTTGACGTGCAGGAGCTTGCAGGGATTTGTAGTCTTGCATGATATCTACTTTGATGCTAATTAGCATTTTCGAATCTAAGAGTATATAGAGTCAAACATATTGATAAAGTCAACTTGTCCAAAAGAGATTTACATGGTTATCAAAACATCATGCCAGGGTAAGCTTACATGAAACAAAGCCCTTATTTTAAGTGTTTCTAAAATTCCCTATGGAAAAAAATGAATGGTGGAAAAATAATTGGAACCATTTCCCTGTTTGAACGCTAGGTTTTATGGGTATTATGACACCGCCACTGTCAGGCACTATTGGTCCTTTTCAGTCAAAACAGGTAACCTAGGAAGAACTATGTGGGTGTACCCAGACTTCTTAATACACATAATGTATATAAAAGTGGGTGTACCCAGAGTCCTTAATACACATAATGTATATAAAAGTGGGTGTACCCAGAGTCCTTAATAAACATAATGTATATAAAAGTGGGTGTACCCAGAGTCCTTAATACACATAATGTATATTAGTGGCTCTGTGTGCACCTTATGGGTTCATTTTGGGATGTTAAATACAGAAGTATGTGGCTAGATACATCATCAAGTGCTTGACTTGAGGATTCGCTAGGTCTGTTGGCAATGGTGGAAAAAGTATCCAATGGTCATACAGTGCGGTGAACAAGTATTTGTCCCCGTTCTGATTTTCTCTATTTTTGGATATTTCTTACACTGAATGTTATCAGATCTTCAACTTAATATTAGATCAAGGGAACCAGAGTGAACACATATCAAAACATTTGCATACTTATTCCATTTATTGAATAAAGTTATGCAACACCGAATGCCCTTTGTAATTGCCCCCTTACACTCAATAACTGATTGTGTCACCTTTAGCTGCAAAGACTGCAGCCAAACGCTTCCTGTAGTTGTTGATCAGGCAGGACATGGGTCCCGTTATGTCTGACGAAAACCAAACACTGAATTCCGCAGTAAAAATCTAATACCAATGGTCAAGCATGGTGGTGATAGTGTGATGGTTTAGGGATGATTTGCTGCCTCGGGACCTGGATGACTTGCAATCATTGAAGAACTATGAATTCTGCTCTGTATCAGGAGAATGTCAGGCCATCCATGTGTGAGCTGAAGCTGAAGTGCAGCTGGGACATGCAGCAAGAAGATCATCCAAAACACACAAGCAAGTCTATATCAGAATGGCTGAAAAGCAACCCATTTTAAATTTTGGAATGGCCTAGTCAAAGTCCAGACCTAAACCCGATTGAGATCTTGTGGCAGGACCTGAAATGAGCAGTTCATGCTTGAAAACCCTCAAATGTCGCTGAATTAAAGTAGTTCTGCATGGAATAATAATTCCTCCACAGCGATGTGAGAGACTGATCAACAACTACAGGAAGTGTTTGGTTGCAGTCATTGCAGCTAAAGGTGGCACAACCAGTTGAGTGTAAGGGGGCAATTACTTTTTTCACACAGGAGCATTGGTTTTGCATAACTTTGTTTATAAAATAAATAAATAAATGATCAAAATGTGTTATTTGTTCACTCAGGTTCCCTTTATCAAATATTAGGTATTGGTTGAATATTTAAAAACATTCAGTGTAAAAAATATGCAAAAATAGAGACAATCAGAAAGGGGGCAAATACTTTTTACATCACTGCACTTGAGTAAAAGTAAAGATACCTTAATAGAACATGTAAAAGTGAAAGTCACCCAGTAAAATACTACTTGAGTAAAAGTCTAAAAGTATTTTGTTTTAAATATACTTAAAGATGCACTATGCAGAAATCGCTCCGCCATATCCAGGTTGCTAAAATTCGAATAGTTCACCTAATTTCATTTTATGTGACAAAACAAGCAAGCATAGTGAGTGAAAATATATTTTCCATAACCAAAAATATTGTATTTCCAGCTGTTTGAAGCTAGAGTACAAAACTGAAAGTAAAAGACACTAAATGAAACTTAAGAACGGAAAGCATAGAAATAGTGCACATAGAACAGATATACCTCTTCTTAGACTTGCTGTCAATGAGAATGACAGATCTATAACATACATATATATGTGAATGTGTTTGAGTCACCCAAAAACATATTGCAGCTTTAAGTATCAAAACTTAAAGTAAGTGCTATAAATAATTTCAAATTCCTTATATTAAGCGAACCAGACGGCACGATTTTGTAGTTTTCTTTTTTAATTTACGGATAGCCAAAGGCACACTCCAACATAATTTACAAACGAAGCATTTGTGTTTAGTGGGTCCGCCAGATCGGAAGCAGTAGGGATAAGTGAATGAATTGGACCATTTTGCTGTTCTGCTAAGCACACGAAATGTAACTAGTACTTTTGGGTGTCAGGAAAAATGTATGGGAGTAAAAAGTACATAATTTCTTTAGGAATGTAGTGGATTGAAAGTCATGGTTGTAAAAAATATAAATAAAGTAAAGTACCGATATCCCCAAAAAACATAGTGATACTTCAAAGTATTTTTACTAAGTTACTTTACACCACTGCCTATTGATGATGGAAAGACAGTGAAGAGGTTTGAGGTACACTCAGAAATAGGAACGAGAGTTTTCATGACCAAATAACCTAAACTTTTAATTCTTCAAATGTATGTAGCAAACAATTGTTTCTCATGGCGATTTAAGGTTTCACTTTCACAAATCATTCGCACCAATGGCACAGTGACTGATTCAAGCTTTACAGTATTTGATATCAAGATGTTCGCGGTGGGTGGGGTCAGGTCAGCCATTGTTTAAGACAATATCACTTTACTCTGGTTTGGGCTCCCCGTGGCCTAGAAAGAAACAGAGCACCATAGATAAAGGGTATACTATTGCAGTCTGTGAGATTCCGTCATTCATATTTGATGAATCAACCATGGGAGAAGGGATACTCAGGTGAAAGGTAGTTTAGCTCTGCTTTCCAGAGGTTACCAAATAAGGCACCAAATGGAAGAAAATAGGGAGGGACTATTACCTGAACTTGTCCAATAAGAAACACTTGTTTTCATTTTCTGTTCCAAAGCTTTTTGTTGCGTTTTGCTACAGTGTGCCCTAATGAGAGTTTGTATGTAAAAGGAAGGAGCTTATGCACTCCCCTCATCTCTATGGTGGTCCCTACTTTTTGTGGGCTAACAGCAGTTCCTTATGCAGCTCATGATGGGTCCTGGAGGCTTTGATAGGGTTGGCCTGTGGCCCCGAGGTGCCCTCGGCCGAGCAGTTGCGGTTGAACTCTGCTTTGATGCCATTATCTGGAAAATACAGTACAGACAGTGTCAACATCCATTTCTGACTAAACTATGACCATCATGTGCCTGCTGAAGAGGCTGATGGAATGGAATTAATGGAATGGAATCAAACACGTGGTTTCCATATGTTTGATGTGTTTGATACCGTTCCATTGAATCCATTCCAGCCATTCCAGCCATTACAATGAGCCCGTCTTCCTATAGCTCCTCCCACCAGCCTCCACTGGTGCCCTGTTATAGTATACCTGATGAAATGTAAATGTTCAATAGAAATACATGCAAATGTATTGTGTGAAGCAGAAACATTTCACTGATGTGTGATGTACAACCTGAGTTTACCCGATACAGCTATGAGTTTATAGAATCCAAATGGGACAGTGTAAAGTCCATGGAGAATAAGAGCACCTCCTCCCAGCTGCCCACTGCACTGAGGCTAGGAAACACTGTCATCACCGATAAATCTACGATAATCGATCATTTCAATAAGCATTTTTCTACGGCTGGCCATGCTTTCCACCTGGCTACCCCTACCCCGGCCAACAGCTCTGCACCCACTGCAGCAACTTGCCCAAGCCCCCACCACTTCTCCTTCACCCAAATCCAGACAGCTGATGTTCTGAAAGAGCTGCAAAATGTGGATCCCTACAAATCAGCTGGACTAGACAATCTGGACCGTCTCTTTCTAAAATTGTCCGCCAAAATTGTTGCAACCCCTATTACTAGCCTTTTCAACCTCTTTCGTATTGTCTGAGATCCCCAAAGATTGGAAAGCTGTCGCGGTCACCCCCCTCTTCAAAGGGGGAGACACTCTAGACCCAAACTGTTATAGACCTATATACATCCTGCCGTGCTCTTCTAAAATATTCGAAAGCCAAGTTAACAAACAGATCACCGACCATTTCGAATCTCACCGTGCCTTCTCCACTATGCAATCTGGTTTCCGAGCTGGTCATGGGTGCACCTCAGCTACGCTCAAGGCCGTAAGCGATATCATAACCGCCATCGATAAAAGACAGTACTGTGCAGTCGTCTTCATCGCCCTGGCCAAGGCTTTTGACTCTGTCAATCACCGCATTTTTATCGGCAGACTCATTAGCCTTGGTTTCTCAAATAACTGCCTCGCCTGGTTCACCAACTACTTCTCAGATAGAGTTCAGTGTGTCAAATCGGAGGGCCTGTTGTCCGGACCTCTGGCAGTCTCTATGGGGGTGCCACAGGGTTCAATTCTCGGGCTGACTCTTTTCTCTGTATATATCAATGATGTCGCTCTTGCTGCTGGTGATTCTCTGATCCACCTCTACGCAGACGACACCATTCTGTATACATCTGGCCCTTCTTTGGACACTGTGTTAACAAACCTCTAAACGAGCTTCAATACCATACAACACTCCTTCCGTGGCCTCCAACTGCTTTTAAATGCTAATAAAACTAAATGCATGCTCTACAACCGATTGCTGCTCGCACCCGCCAGCCCGTCTAGCATCACTACTCTGGACGGTTCTGACTTAGAATATGTGGACAACTACAAATACCTAGGTGTCTGGTTAGACTGTAAGCTCTCCTTCCAGACTTACATTAAGCATCTTCAATCCAAAATTAAATCTAGAATCGGCTTCCTATTTCGCAACAAAGCCTCCTTCATTCATGCTGCCAAATATACCCTTGTATAACTGACTATCCTGCCGATCCTTGACTTCGGCGATGTCATTTACAAAATAGCCTCCAACACTCTACTCAGTAAATTGGATGTAGTCTATCACCTGTATGCTCTCGTTGGCTGGCCCTCACTTCATATTCGTCGCCAAACCCACTGGCTCCAGGTCATCTATAAGTCTTTGCTTGGTAAAGCCCCGCCTTGTCTCAGCTCACTGGTCACCATAGCAACACCCACCCGTAGCACACGCTCCAGCAGGTATATTTCACTGGCCATCCCCAAAGCCAACACTTCCTTTGGCCGCCTTTCCTTACAGTTCTCTGCTGCCAATGACTGGAACGAATTCCAAAAATCACTGAAGCTGGAGACTTATATCTCCCAGCTGGAGACATACATCTCCTGTATACAGCCAATCTGTAAATAGCACACCCAACTACCTCATCCCCATATTGTTATTTATCTTATTGCTCTTTTGCACCCCAGTATCTCTACTTGCACATCATCATCTGCACATCTATCACTCAAGTGTTAATGCTAAATTGTAATTATTTTGCCTGTTTATTTCCTTACCTCCCTACTCTTCTACATTTGCACACACTGTACATAGATTTTTTCTATTGTGTTATTGACTATGTTTGTTTATGTGTAACTCTGTGTTGTTGTTTTTGTCGCACTGCTTTGCTTTATCTTGGTCAGGTCACAGTTGTAAATGAGAACTTGTTCTCAACTGGCCTACCTGGTTAAATAAAGGGGAAATAAAAAAAAAAAAAAAAAAAAAAAGATGTAGAAATAGTATCGGGAAAAACTGACCTCTGTTGTTGTGGTAGTGGGTGTGTGAATGGGCGTTGTGGTTAAGCGTTCTGGTCCTGAGGCCAAGGTTGGGCGTTCTCGGGAGGGCCGGGGGGTGGGGGGGCACGTTGGGGCTATTGCGGGGAGACGGGGTGCTGTTGGACATCTTGGCCAGGGGGCTGTGGGTCAGGTCAGCGGCTCTGGCGTAGCAGTGGGGGTCGGAGCTTGCAGGGTGGGGTGGGTCTCTGGACACGGCTCTCAGGGCGCACACAGGCTTGAGGGAGGACAGCACCTGAGATTTTGCTCGCAGCCACAGCTCCTGCTGCATGCTGGGACCCTGCGGGAGGTCCGTTTGGGGGAGGGATGATGATAGGTGGGTGCAGAGAGGAGAGACAGATTGAAATGATAGAGGGGGAGAGGAGATAGGGTAACCCTAAAGCGGAAATCAATAATTCATTCAATCTAGTGGGCAAATGCATTACGCATTCAAATGGATGGTTAGGAAAGAAGGACAACATTGACACTGAGATGACTGTGATAAATGAGATATGACAATATTGGCATCAACTTGTTGAATCAACGTTGTTTCCACGTCATAAAAAATACAATAATAATCTATGTGATGACGTTGAATCAACGTGTAAAACTGATTGGATTCGCAAAAAGTCATGAAATAATGGAATTTCGTATTTTTTTCACCCAACTTTTGACCTAAATCCAGTGACATGGTGACATTTTCTCATAGCCGCAGGAAGTAGTTTGAGGGAGGGAGGCGGACTTTTTTTTGTTGCCTCGCTGAAGACATTTATATCGGGTCTGCTAATACAGGACTAGTAAAGGCACAGTGAACTCCTTTTGTGTTGTTTTTGTTACTAAATGTATTTGAGTGTTTACCAGAATTTGTAACTTCAGTCGGATAATTATCTGTACAAAACAGTTAATCTGATAATACTTGTGGAATATAAAAATACTTGAAATATGTTTTCCAGTTTATTTTAATATTTTGCAAATGGAACTTATTTCTATGTGAAAACTGAAATGGTCTTTTCATTCCTTTTCCATTTTAGTAGATACTCTTATCCAGAGCAACTAACAGTAGTGAGTGCATACATTTTCATACTTTTACATACTGGTCCCCCATGGGAATCAAACTCACAACCCTAGCATTGCAAGTGCCATGCTCTACCAACTGAGCCACATCATCACATCAGATCATCACAAACCACTGGATGTACTCAATTACTGTATTGTGCATATTTTCTTCTTCATGGTGATGGAAAGTCTACAGGTACAAACCTAGATGACCAGTCTATGTCCAGTACAGTAATGTACATTTACATTGGTTTGTAAGGAGGGTAAATTAATATCGCACATAAAGTGGTTGTTTTCCATGTTATTTGATCAAGAAAAATATTTAATTTGATGTGGATGTTGTGTATTTGCCCATAACTGCACCTTTTGATGTAAATGTTTGAGCAGGGGCGCAACTTTGGTTTTAGAAGTAGGGGGGACATAATATATTTTTTTATCCAGTCAGATAAACACTCCAAACAGCCTACCCGACCGCTCGGAGGCGTCCACATGGTCCTAAAGCACACCGTTGCCTAGTTTTGTATCACATTCCAATTATACAATTGGGGGGGATAAAAAGCAATTTCAGAATGTGGTCCCCAGTGAAAGTTGCAGCCCTGTGTTTGAGGACAGGGTTTTGTTCTTTCTGGATTCCGTTAATGACAATAACAGAGAAAGGGACAGGGCAAAAGCTCATACAATTCCAAATATTGAATCCTGCAAGATACTGTTCTTAATTATACAACTACCTTTTTTGCCAAAGCAGATGCAGAATAGTTGTTGTTGTTGCCCGCCCTACAGATGTCTATATCAGCCACTAATACTAGTAAAGGCCCAGGGCACTACTTTGATTTTTTAGGGGGTGCCTTACTTCCAGCAGATATGCATTTTCTGCTGATTTCACTTTTGTGAATCTAAACTAGATGTTGAAATGACATCTGTGCCAAGTGGGAGAAATCAAATCTATTGAGTCAGTGAGTGAGGATTTAGATCCATTTACACAACTATTTTAAATCAATTGTGAAAATACATTAAAAAATAGATATATTCTAAGCCTGATCACAACTGGCTGCCAACATCACATCTCAATTCAAACAAGGACAGTTGACTATAGTACAACGCATACACAAACGTACACATACCTCAGACCTGAAAGAATTTTGTTGTATAGATCTAACAATTGTAGCTATTTTGGTAAACATTCTGAACATAGCAACAGAGTAATCACTCAGTAAGTAAATTATTTATTTTGTATACAAAAGGTAAAGTAATGGGTTATGACAAAATACTATACACAAACGTGACTTTCAACCCATTGCACGATTGCTTTTCCAACACTTTCTAGTTTTAACAATTTGTTGTATCCTTGGCCATTTTTAGCATTTGCTTGAATTGACAACCTTGATTACACACCAATGATTTAACAAAAACGGACCAAAACTTGTGCACGAGTTCCTAGAACGAATTACTCTAGAAAGAGGCTGAATTGTTAATTCCCACCTACCTGAACTCTGCCACTGCTTCATGAAGAAGCTCTCGTCTGAAAACAGTAACCATCACCTCTACCTGATTGACAACGATACTGTTGTGTGCAGTCACCTGAGAGCAGTGAACATGCTACTCTCATTTCCCAAGCTGTCCTCAAAACTGCACATCCTCATTATCGACACACGAGGGCACAGTTTCACTCAAACTATGGTTAGAACGTGTAATAAAACAATGACAGACAATTAAACATTTGAAAGGGTAAAGGCTGTGACATGACAGGTGTTTAAGTATACCAGTGTTAAGCATTTTTACTGTGGAAATTAAGTTTGTCCACTCTAAAATCCACAGTGAAGATAGATGGCAGATCACATGACGTTGAATAAAATGTCAAATTCAAAGGTTAGTTCAATCTCACTGGACTAGAGAGAAGCAAGTCATACACTAACCATACACTGATGAGAAACAAAGTGAAATAACACAAGTAACCAAGTTTCAAATTGTTTATTTTAATTTTTTTATTGCCACAAGAATAATCATACATTTTAGTAAGAAAATCTAAAATAAAAAGGTGTATTATAGAATAGCCACATTTTATCAGCCTACAAGACAATTCAATAACTTTCATCACAACGTAAAACAGACGAATTTTGATGATGCCTGCAAGTAAAATTACAAACAAAGGATCAGGAAAAATGGAACCTTGAAAAAAGTAGAACAGATCAAAGCGACAGACAAAAACCTGCTGAAAAATATTCAAATAGCCAAACTACTCCAACTTTTGTCTGCTTAAACCAATAATGGTAACTTTTCAAACAGAGGCTGGGTCTTAACATGAAGCCATTGAAGACTGACATTTAAAGTCAGAGACACAGAAGCAAGTGGATGTTTCCCAGTCCTACGGTTACATCACTCCTGCTGTATTATCATTACAGCCCAAAAGAGAGGAGCTAACGTATGGTACATTGTAGCATTAATTTACCATAGTGTACCCATCACCAGTTCATCATGCTAAATCTAAAATGACATGGTCAATAGAATGATTTCTCAAGTGTTAAAGACAACAGTGAAATGGTAGGTTGACAACAAAAAACATTTGGCACAATTTCCCCTGGTAATGATGAAGACAGAAGAAATCAAGAGGAATGACAAGAGAAAATTACAGAAACAAGTGTGGACTTCACTGTGTTCGTTCGCACACACCCAATCTCTGCTCGCTGCCACTGCACCCTGGCCTGGTCCCAGAACTGTTTAAAGTGTATTAGCCAACTCCTATTGTGAAGGTTAACAAATCTATGCTGATCTGGGACCAGGCTTATTGCACCCCACTCTCACGTCGTCAGAACAGGGTGAAGGTACATCCGAATATGAGAGGAGTGACGTAGTGTGAGAATGCATCATGGAATCACATCTGTAGTCTAGTTTTCACAGGACAAAATAGGACACAGAGCATGGACAAACCTGCATGTCCAAATGGACTGTGGAAGAAACCTACAGGTTTTCACTATTGACATTTGACACAGAATCACTGTTCACAAACTAGTCTCCACATCGGAAAATAAACCTCTTCTTAAAATCACTCACAGAATTACAACTGGCCAATCTCCCATCACCAGGAAGTGTAGTAACCAGTGAACACATGTATTTATTTATTTTAACTAGGAGACCCGCTTGTGTACAACACCCATAATGCAGAACATTTCACAGAACCCCTCACCATACAAAACTAAAAGCATTTTTTTTTTTTTTAAATGTATATTGTCATGAAAAAATATTGTATTCTTTACATACAACCTCTCAGTTGTACTGTGGTGTGCTGCCAGATATCACCCGTTGATACCCTTTAATAACACTACGTTGGAAGCTCGCAAACTTATGCTGAAAACTTACAACCATTTCCCTCATTTTATGTTAAACTCCCATTCTGGTCCTTTTTAAAGTAGCTAGGTTGAGTTAAATGCATTACATTTCCTGGAAGGGTACATGAATGATATGACCAAACAGACTACTTTCTACCCCTGTCCAATAAATCGATTAATAAATGATTAGAATTTAGTCTGTTTAATAAAGCTACAGCTGCGTTTGCATTAAACAAGGTTTAATTTAAGCATATCAAAGCTCTGTAAGTCAACCCTTTGAAAAGGCCAAATTGATTGCATATCTCAAACTATGTTCCAAAACGATAATAGGTAGCCATTTACTATGGTACAGAGCATTAGAATGCCACACACTTTATAATGCAACCTCAGTCTATAGGTCAAAGGTGACCTATAGATCACTACAGACAGCATATTTTCACCTCAGAGTATTGCCATGTGCTCAAAGGGTTGGTGTCTAGTTGACAGCTTGTTGCTTTGAGCAAACATTTATTTGATATCAAGTGCATAAATGTACTTAGTTTCAAGCCATAAGCAAAGCTTTGACAATATGGGATTGTTGGATACTGACTAGTCACAAGCAAGGCTCATGCAGTAAAACCAAGCAGGGGCGAGTGGTCGACCATTGTTACAGAACCCCAAGTCCTCTAGGAGCCCTGTATGTGTTGGTTTTGCAAGAAATCTAACTGTCAATTGTCCTCAAAAACCAGGCTAAACAGAAGAATGAACAAACATACACAGGGGTACCCCAGGACCAGGTAAATGGAAGAAAGGTTCTCCGCCACCATTTGCCTTCCCGATCTACTCTTCTAGAATGTGATTGAAGGTCTGGAATTAAGTGTGCACAGATTCTCTCACACCGTAGGTCAAACCCTTGTGTCTTTGAGAAGACTTCCTACAGGAAATGACATGTGTAGCTCGAAATCGTCACTGGTACCAAGTAACACAATGGATTGGATAAGACCTCTTCAGAACACACGCTCACAATTCCGATTCACTGGAATCAATGTAAGTAAATAATGTTTGGTTAAAATGCAATCCTAATTGTTCACATCACTAAAAATGCATTCCTATTTTTATTCACGTTCCCTCAGTCACTACAGAAAACAGAGCTAAAATCCAGACCTAAGCTAGTGGCACATAACCGCATAATCTACAGGAGAGACATTGCATCACAGATCTATTCTCATCATGTATCCAATCCATTGCATCTTCATATCGGGCATGGCTATGGCCTAAAATCAGTGCCGGACTTAGAGAGGAGCAAAGGAATATTTGTCTACCCAACATGACAAGAACAGTAAAACGGTCTCTGCACAACCCTGAATGTGTAGTTCTTTAGTTACTTGTCAGGTCAAATCAAACGGGGAATCAGCAGAATAGAACAGCTCCTCTCTCAGGGACAGGGACTAACCCTGGACAGACTACCAGCGCCTTGCATATGATGACCACATTTCAAAATGGAGGCAGAAAAATCACCGGGACACTGATAAAGGGACAGACAGAGAGACGGACAGTGTAGGTGGGACAGTAGGGGCTGAGGAAGAGGTGGTCATTTGAAGGCCGACTGGAGGTTCTTGAAGGCGGCTTGCCTCTGCTTCTTCTCCTCCGCCTGCTTCTTCTTCTCCTCCTGCTCCTGACGGATCTCCGCCTCGAATTGGCTGCCCGCGTTGACGGCCGCCACCTGTCGAAGGGAACAAATGTATTACCACTGCTCCATTGTTATCCTACCCTTCATTTCATCTCATAGGCCTACAAACATCACTAATCAACCAACGTCTCAAGTCAGTTCAATAAAGTGGCTCTATTTTTCTTGATTATTTATTGAAAAGGATCAATGTGAATGAAAAGGCAGATAGAGGGAGAAACAGTGTAGAAGAGCCATGAGAATGGGATTCTCTCTCATGCTTGTGCTGAGGGCGGTGCACAACCAACCTCGGACACGGAGGATCAGAACTTGAACTCACTTTGGCTTCAAAGAAGGTCTTGGCTCCCTTCACTCCCTCAGTGGACACGTCAATCTCTGATAGCCGAGCCAGAACACTGAGACCGCTGTCCTCTGCTAGTTCCCCTGCTGCCGACTTCCTGAAGATCAGGAGGAACTGGAGAGAAGAAGAAGAAAGGACTGTCACTGGAGTCAGAACAGAATCCATACAGGTTCTCTTTTTGTGATCACTGATCAATATTATATTTGATTGTATGTATAAAAAAAAACATGCATACATACATGCAGCAAAATGATCACAAAACAATATCACTAAACCTGACAGCTTGCACCACTCAGTCATCTTCCACACAAATACAAGTGTTACAAGTTATAAGATTTAGTAGGAAGTTTCATTCTCGTCTCACCTCTCTGAAGCTCAGCTTGTTGTCCAGGTCCTCGTCCACCTCCTTAATCATGTTCTTCAGGCCCAGGTGGGTCTGTGGTGCCCCCAGCTTCTCCATCATTAGCTTCAGCTCCATCAGGTCTATGAAGCCGTCCTTCCCCGCGTCATACCTGAACACATGCACAAAGACAAAGACGGGTTAGCCTTAAAGCAGTTAGCCCGGCGTAGGTTAAACGTGTTCAAGGATTTGTATGATTTCAGCTAGTAGTTTTGAAAGTAGCGCTCAAGATAAAACGGGTCCCCCAAAATTGTGCACAACATCATTAATTTCATGTGTTACAGCCTTTATTCTTTTCATTTTTGCAATCCATATGATATGTTACGAATTTCTAAGTACTTCACTTAATTGAAGCACGTTAACATGTTGAGTATTATGCACTGGAATAAGAGTGGTTGATTCCAAATTGCTGTCAATGGACTCAACATTTTTTTATTCATGGTTTGCGCGTCATGCTACCGATGACCACTTGAGGGGGGTAGAGCGTAATAAAAAAATAGAGCACCTTTCATGTCAATCTGACTGCTTCCTTCTCCTGAGCAGTGCTAGCCTCTTCACTGTTCCTCTGAAGTTGTCTATTTGTCAAAGTGTTAGCCAAGCTACATGATAACAATCATCCTCGGGTGAGTTGCATCTGTTGGGAGGCAGACTGTCTTAAAAAGGGTCCTCTGCAGTTCAAACAAAGCAGTCAGTCCCGCCACCTTTTGGGGTAAACAGCTTAGGGATGGGCCTGGAGAAATGTAACCCGTTTCAAATTCAGACATGGCTATGGATGCAAGGACTGACCATCCATGATATCAACATGATAGTTTGAACCATGTTTTGAAGCTATACAGTGTTTGTAAACAAACACTAGAGCTAGAGTTGAAAAACTCATGACGTATTTATAAAATTCATGAATTAATTTAATTTTGAAGTCCAAAAATTGATGTAGCAAATGCAGAATGGTCCTTTAAAGAATGCATTTGACTTGGAAATCTTTGGGGGGGGGAAGCTCTAACTGAATATCCTTAATCCATAACAACAACAAAAAATGATCTACTGGCTAGTGGCTCATATATGCAGACCTTGGCCACATTGTTAAAATCTTATTTCAACTTTGTGTTAAAGGCCAGTGGTCAGCTGTGTCAGAGGAGTAGCCAGCAGATCAGACCTGCTTGCTTCCAGCTGCACTAGGGTCGGACAGCATTCCTTTGTATAGTAAGACACCGGAGCTGGGGCAAGATATGGCTCGGAAAACATACCTCAATCCAGGGATGAGAAATGCGTTGTACACCGAATTGTCCCATTATCCTAACTGCTACACGAGAAGATTTAATGACTGCCATTTCTAGCAGTCGTTCAATCTTCTCAAAAAAATAAAAAGGACATTGAATATCCTTTGGACCATGGTGCAGTTCTTAATTACACTTTGGATGGTGATCAATACACCCAGTCACTACAAATATTCAGGCGTCCTTCCAAACTAAATTACAGGAGAGGAACGAAACCACTCAGGGATTTCACCATGAGGCCAATAGTGATTTTAAAACAGTTAAGAGTTTAATGGTTGTGATATGACAAAACTGAGGATGGATCAACATTGTGGGTACTCGCAATACTAACCTAAATGGCAAAGTGAAAGAAAGGAAGCCTGTGCAGAATAAAAATATTCCAAAACATGTATCCTGTTTGCAATAAGGCACTAAAGTAATACGGAAACAATTTGGCAAAGAAATTAAGTTTTGTCCTGAATACAAAGAGTTACTTATGGGTCAAATCCAATAACACATCACTGAGTGCCACTCTTCATTTTCAAGCATGGTGGTGGCTGCATCATGTTATAGGTATGCTTGTCATTGGCAAGGGCTAGGGAGTTTTGGGGGGGATAAAAATAATAAAAAAATGGAGCTAAGCACATACAAAATCGTGGAGAAAAATTGTCAGTCTGCTTTCTAACAGACACTTTCAGCAGGTCAATTACCTAAAACACAAGGCCAAATATACACTGGAGTTGCTTAACCAAGCCATTGAACGTTCCTGAGTGGCCTAGTTACAGTTGACTTAAATCTGCTTTAAAATCTATAGCAAGACCTGAAAATGGCTGTCTAGCAATGATCAACAACTAATTTTACAGAGCTTGAAGAATTATTTTAAAGAACGGACAAATATTGTGCAATCCAGGTGTGCAAAGCTCTTAGGAGACTTAGGAGACCCAAAAAGACACAGCTGTAAATCGCTGCCAAAGGTGACTAACATTTGTTGAATACTTATCTAAACAAAATAACACTATTTTCCATGAGTTACAAAAAAAAAAAAAACTGAGTGTATTTCGTGTAGATCATTGTCAAAAAATGACAAATCAATTTGAATCTCACTTTGTAACAACAAAATGTGGAAAAAGTCAATGGGTGTATACTTTCTAGTTCACTACTCCCAACACTGGTGTTAATATACACAGGAATACGTTCCGACCCTAGTACAGCTGTAAGCAAGCGAGTCGGATCTGCTGGCTACCTGAGGAGAGGCCTTTAAAGGAGAGGGGGAAATATAATGAATGGGAGAGATGGATAAAGAGAGAAAATCAGACCCCCAGCCATCTTGTCCACTCAACAGTCTAAGTCACTTACGTTTCCCAATAAGAAACCAAAAATCGTCGCTCAACTGAAAGAGGGAACTAACAAATGGGTGGCTACTTGGAAAAATGTAAAATATAATTTGATTTGTTTAACACTTTTTTGGTTACTACATGATTCCATGTGTGTTATTTCATAGTTTAATGTCTTCACTACTTTTCTACAATGTAGAAAATAATACAAATAAAAGAAAAACCCTTGAATGAGTAGGTGTCCAAACTGGGACAGGGAAGCATACGGTAAGCTGTAGTCACCATACACACTTTCAGTCTGACGTCCAGTGAGTTAAACCATGTTGAGTCACACTTTTACAGGAAGCGGTTTGACTAAGGAGGGGGTGGTAATCTTACATATTTAAGTCATACGAAAGTTTCCCCACAAATAAGCCAGTCTATACAGCATATCAACCTCTGTGCAACAGAAAGAGCACCTGCTACATTTTACAACTTCACTGACCTTTACCTTGTCTATGTAGGTTATGCAATCTTTTCTTATCATACCCTGCTGGCCTCTGCTGTGTTGTTCTAGACAAGTGCAATTGCACAATGAGGAAATTAACATTTGAGACATGCTGCCTACTAAAAGTGCATTCTAACTAGATTTCAACTGTTAGATGACACACACACAGAAAGAGACAAAAGAGCGCGGACTAAACAAAAAAAGGGGAGTTGGACAGGAGCTAGCTGTGTGCTTATCAGTACATAGAGGCTGGCACTGGCAGCCCCTCTGACCCACCAGCCCAAGAGAGGGGGGCCAGTGTACACTGCTGGGGAAACTCTGGGTCCAAGCCAAGACAGGGTGGGGTTTGGCTCTGTGTGTGTGTGTGTGTGTGTGTGTGTGTGTGTGTGTGTGTGTGTGTGTGTGTGTGTGTGTGGGCACTCTTCCCTCCAGACATCAATGCCCCAGGGCAGTGAAGGGGACATTGCCCTGCGTAGGGCACCTACCTTCTTTCGGATGAGACTTTAAAATGGGTGTCCTGAATCTGTTTTTAATAAAAACCATCCCATGGCACTTATCGTAAGAGTAGGGGTTGTAACCCCGGTGTCCTGTAGTGTTGTGCAGATCACAAACGATTTGTTCTTTTTGAACGACTCTTTACTGACTCGGGAGTCATGATTTGTTTTTCTGAGTGACTCGTTCGTTTGACCTGCTAGAGCTGGCTATAATGAGCAGGATTAACGCCTCGGTCAAAACAACTGGGAAAATCGGCAACTTCCGACTTAAGTACGTTCAAGAAAACAATCTCCGACTAGCAAAAATCGATGAACGGTCATCCAACTCGAACTCGGGCCTCTTTGTAGAGCTCCGACCTAAAGATTATTGACGTCATGATTTGACCCCCCCCCCCAGAGTAACCAGTTGTCTTGAAAGCACTCTAATACACACACCTCTGGCTCAGTGGCTCCAGAGACGTGCGCCGACCACCAACAGTCTGTCATATGCGCGCAAGAAAGCAGAGTGAAGGAGGAAGCACTTTGGCTAAAGGATTGGCCTCTCTTTTCCTCAGTCATTGTCTGAAACCACCTTCTCTATGCTCTCGCTCTGAGATGGCGTCGCCATGGCAACAGGCACCTTTCACTAAAGATCGCAGCAGTCTGGGGTGAGGCACCTGCAAGCAAGTCACGCTTTCTTTTCTCCTTCCTCCTTGCTCTTTCTGTAGCATTAGCACCAACTAGCTAACTGCACATGACAGTCATTGACAGAACAGCATATGTCTCTGGCTAACAGAGTCCTTCTTTTCCATCATTCTTGGGCTGTAGTATAGACTACAATGCGAGTCGTGTCAGCAAATATTGATAGCCAATTAGAGTCCCTCCAGAGGCATACATCCGGTGAAATGGAGGAACGAGTGGCTTTACAGCAAAGACCCCCCCCCCATCTCTGCTAGTATTCACAGCCAGGAATGAAGTCCTGGGCCCGTATTCACAATGTGTCTGAGTGGAGTGCTGAGCTAGGATCAATTTAGCCTTCTAATTCATAATGAATAAGGTGGGCGGGGCTAGGGCTGTCACGAAATTGTCAGCCGGTGATTGTCACGCAAATAACTGTCGGTTTCACAATAATTGAGCGATAATTAACAAACACATTTAGCGTCTCCTGGCTTCCACATAGGTCTGCATCAGTGGCTTGTAGGCTTTCGAACAACTACATTTGAAAAAGTCTAATAAATCCATTATTTTTTTCCCCGACCGGTCTAAAGAAACATGATAAGAAGAAAATAGTCTATTTCAGAAGAACAGAATAGCATACTCTGAGTTGTTCTTACTTTAGCTCCTGATCTGGCTATGCCATTTGGCTGTGGGCTACACTAGTTCATTTAGCAGACAAGATTTGCTTAGAATTCCATGGCATTTGATATTATAGTATGAAGAATACAATTGAATAAAATAGAAAGGATAGTTTCTCCAAACGATGAGGAGTGTTCACATTGTGTTGAGCGGTTAAAGAAATAGGTACTTATGCTTCATTTAGAGTTATAAATGCAACTGTAGTTCTACAAACGTTGGGCGATATCCAGGCTGCATCACATCCGGCCGTGATTGGGAGTCCCATAGGGCGGAGCACAATTGGCCCAGCGTCGTCTGGGTTTGGCGTCATTGTAAATGAGAATTTGTTCTTAACTGACTTGCCTAGTTCAATAGAATCTATTAAAAATAAAATATATTTAAAGCTGCATGATGCAACTAATGTTGACTTGAAAAAAAATCCCTTGAAAAGCTCTGCTTTGTTATTTTGCGCAGGCTGTACACACTTTGTCAGTCTCTAATTCATCATTTGAGAAGCACTTGATAATTTCTGGAATTTCCCGGCGGCATCCCCTTTGTGTGGCCATAATGTACGCAAAAAAAATCCATGTCTTTTGCAGCCCTTCTCCGTAAATGCTGCCCGCTCCAAAGCACCTCATCGAACTCACACGGCTCTCCATCACGTGATCGGGTCTTTCTCCGTGGCTACAAGTGAAGACCGACATGTTGGGGACGCAACCTCGCGCGTGCATCCTTATTCAATTGAGTTTACAATTGGCTCATTCATCCCCCTCCTCTCCCCTGTAACTATTCCCCAGGTCGTTGCTGCAAATGAGAACGTGTTCTCAGTCAACTTACCTGGTAAAATAACGGTAAAAAAAATAAATTAAAAAATAAATAAAAAATAAAAATAAAAATAAAATATTGAAGATCTTTGAAGAAACGTCTACATTTACTTCTCGTCAGCCAACAAGATTAGTAGGCCTAACGAACAGCAAATGCACTAGCCTATGTCAATCTACTATCCCCATAGTACAAAAGTTGACCTATTCTATTCGAGAAAATAAATATTCCCAACAGTCTGGGACAGTTGTGGGATGCATAGATCCCAAATTAGTACAACCACTAGCATCAACATTTTTTTTTTACACAAATGAGGCTGATGCACCAGATCAGAACGATTAGCTTAAAATCTTGATCACCTAATAGTTTACTTCTTCACAATTTAATGCCCAGCAATGCACACATGGCAATAGGCTTTATCAGGAAAACACTATTCTCAAAAGTGACCACAAATGCGATTATGCAATTATTTTATTATAAAGTATATTTTTATGGTGAAAATGATCTTCCCCAAACTTGACTCGCGTACTGCCAGTTAGGCTCTACACCCATTGTAAAGCGGATTAATGTGCTTCATTTTAAGAAGTTATTTGGCCACATTAGTTAAAGAGCCAAACCTTTACAAAACATATAGGCCTATGGGCTAGGCTACATGAGATGTGCCACTGATTCAAAAAAGTTAAAAATAAAGGCATTGTTTCTTGCCTTAAGCTGGGCATCATTCACAAGTGATAATATATAATTCACAGGTGATAGGATAATATTGTCACCCATCAGACTATTCTTAATTGAATCTTGTTTTCACATAAATTAAATAAGTGTGAGAAAATCGTTTTGATTTAGAATGGACCATTATCAAGCACCTGTCTCAAAACAGGAGCAGGGGAAAAAAATTGTAATCTCTGCACTTAAATAGCAAAAGGAGGACGGTTTTCCTGTCAGCCAGGTAGGCTATACTCCTGTTGTAAAGACAAGCAATGTACTTAATATTAGGAAAGTTGAAAAATAAATATAGTAGGCCGAGCCTACAGAAAGCTGATGGGATCCTCCTCTTTCTAATAGAGGCCATCACTCTGTTCTCACGCAATTGCATAGCCTCTTGAAATATTGCACAACATGAGCTCGTGAAGTGTTTGATTAGATTTGCGAACATTTGCATCAATGTCAGAGTGATTAGAGGGACAATAGAGTGCTGAGTACCAGGCAGTTAGCAAGTACGGTAGGCTACTAATGACCATTAGCAGCATCAGAGCTTGGAGAAGCCTAATTACTGTGACTAAACGGTCACGTGGAATTTGACTGCCTTTAATGACTCATGACCGCCAGTGTGGCGGTAATACGGTCACCACAACAGCTCTAGCTGGGGCCTGATCCTTGACCAGCACTCCTACCTTAGACACTTTGTGAATGGGCCCTGAAGTTAAGGTCCAACCAACATTTTAACCCCGCATTCCATTGCAGCTCTGAACATTCATGGCAAACGTCTTGAACACTACGGAAGTGATTTCAGCAACCAACGTCAGTGGCAGGACGTGCACAGCATGCAAACTCTTACCCCGGCCTAGATTCCATTCCTCTTCTCATTAACAGGGTGTGTACCATGACAAGTTCCATTAAATAGCTGTGAGGCTGGTTAATGGGGTGTTTACTGCTATAGTTTACATTGATGAGGAAGTTGAAATGTGTCATTCTGTCGTAATAGTTTTGCTCCGGGCGACAGATGGAGGGAGAAGAGGAACTAGTCTGTCGTGACTGCAGGCAGAGATGAGAGAAGTTGGGGACTATGCAGATCGATACAAAGATAAAAGAGATGATATCGGCCTGTTATTTCCTGTGACAACCCACCCCTAACAGCTTGACTTTGATATTTTTCGCTCAGAATAAGACCATAACATTTTTACGTTTGTGCCTTTCCTTCTGAGAAAAGCACTTAAAATCCTGCCTACGAGAGAGAGATGGTGTATTATGAACACGATCTATTACTAGGTCAGGATGTGTGTAGCAGCATTGCACAGTACTGTAATTGGCATCCAGCTCAAAACGACTGGGTTGTGGGAGTTATACAATAGGCCTTGCACCGGTCAAGGAGGAAAGCAATGAATGAAGGGAGTATTTTAACAGCACTATACAGTAGATTCCCCTTGTCTTATAATGGGGGGGGGGGGGGGGGGGTTATTCAAAGGCCACTCAATAACTGTGGAATAACTACCTTATTGCTATGTGCTTTATTGAGTAGGCAGCCACAGTCTGAGCTACGGGTTGACTTCTAGAGCCCTGGGAAGCAGTCTGTCAAATTTAATTTGAGCCGATGTGAAGACCAAGGGCATCATCATTGCTCTGTCCGTACAGTATGATGTAATGACTTCTATACATAAGGGAAGGTCCATTTGGATTAGAAGTTTTAGCTAATGGCAAGGACTTTAGAGTTGCTAGTACTGTTTTTGGGCCTGATTGTAGGGCTTTGAAAGTTGATAAGGATTACTTTGAGCTCACCGGACACTAGCCTTGGTTGTGCCTTGTAGTTAGGAATGTAAACAAAGATGTCCGCAGTTCACCTATAAATAATACTGCTATGAGCGAACATGCATGTCACTGGTCATTTTAGGACATAATTGGATCACAAACCGCAGGGTAGGCTAAATAATTGGGGAAACCTAAAAGATATACCCGTTTGTTCACTTTTTGCATCCTTCAAGGTACTGTTGTCTCGTTCTCCTATCCCTTATTGTTGCCCTTTATGCTCGGTTACATCATACTCCCTCCATTTCCCCCCTTTCGTCCACGCAAGGCAAAATTGGGCCTATCTTCATGGCACAGGAAACTTTCAGCATATTCTGTTACTGCCCTAAGGGGTGGCCCCAGTGAAAGCTAAACACTCGCTTATTACGCTCATCTCTAGAGACCCATTGCCTGTACTCACGAGAAATTACTGTATAGGCTAACATTACAGGTTTTTAACGGAACGTCCAGGCCTATTGCTTTCCCTCAACTGAACAGACATGTTCAGATTCTTTGCGTTCCATACATGTCCATGCTTGTCCAGCCTGTGTAAAACCTGCATCTAGCTAACTCTATGAAAGTATAGTACAGATATGGGTTTTGATTACTCCTACAGTAAAAAGTAAAGCCATTTTTAAATTGGGTGTAGGTTTGCTCTAAGAGTTTCTTTGCTGAACAACGGACGAGGAGAGAGAAAAGGTTGCTCGAGGTAAAAAAAAAATCCCAGTGAAACTAGAGGACTTTCCCCAACTCCCCACGGGAAATGGACTTCCTTTTGTCAGCAGGAGTTATCCTCTGAACTGTAGCCCAAGTTATTTATCTTCCATGACAAGTGAATCAGTCAAAATTCATTGAATGAGAACTTATTGCTCAAACTAGAACTTTTGTCAATGCAAGCTGAGGAAACACCATGAAAAAAGGTATGATGATGACGAGGTGGTTGAAGAATCATATGCTGATGATTTAAGCAATGAGCATCAACTTTCAGTTGACTCTCAGACCATGGCCTTTAAGACGTGTCTGAGCGTTCCGGGAAGGAATGAGCTACTTTGGAAATGACTTGTCCTCAGCAAAAGAGGACGTGCAAATAGACCTAACTTCCTTAATCGCAGTGGTGTTTCTGGCAAATGTGGAAGCAGGAGGTAAGAATATCCATATTTGGGCACGCCCGAGTCCCTCATCTGCACTTACAAATTTCAAAGGTTTAGTCAACGCCAGGGCTTCACAAAATGTCCACATCCACCATTACCTTTCAGAGCTAAAAAAATGACTAACAGAAGTTTACTACAGTAGGTACTATACTGTAGATGCCTCCAGTCTAAATCTCAGCCTACACTCTTCTTATAGTTAGCTTTTAAAATACAGTTTACAATACAGAAACCTGAATTGCAGTGCAGCTTACATGAGATAAAAACATGAACGTCGGTCTCCAACTTAACCAAAGAAAGTTACACGCCAATGACTTGGAGCTGAAAGTTTGCCCCAAAAATGTGAGGCTGTGAACACTGAGGAGTTCATATGATTATGGTATGTGAGAAGAATGAGAAGTAAATAAGGGTGAACTGAACTGTCATTTACAGTACGTGTGTTACACATTGACCCGTGAGAGGCCTGTAAGTCTCGGTGAAAGCGAAACGCTTTGGCGTGAGCTTGACATACTTAACACCCCTACTCCAAGGAGTTGTGACAAACAGGGAAGCAGTAATCTCTTGGGTAAATCCAGGAAAATCCACAGACCCTGGTGAATGTTAACAATGTGTTGTTTCAACTCTTACTGCACGTGTTGGTTTAGATAAAACAGGCAAATTACAATAATGTTTCTTGCACCAGACAATAGCGCATGGATGCCATATGACAACCTATTCCTGGAAATGATAAAGCCATGTACAGTAACAATAAGTAAGAAGGCCAAGTATCACGTTTCGAGACTACACTCCAGCTGCTGCCACCTATGACATTCCCCTCTGATAGAGATTACAAAAACCGCCATCTATCCATGAAATATGCCTGTTCCTGAAAGTAGAGAAGTAGTGGCCAAATGAGTCACAGTGAAGGTGAGTATGAATTAGGGCAAGTTGCACAACAATGCATTCAACCGAAATTTGTCTTCCGCATTTAACCCAACCCCTCTGAATCAGAGAGGTGAGTGGGGATTCCTTAAAAAAAAGAAAAAAAAAGAAGAGTTGTGACAAATTGACAAAGGCGTTGCTTTCCGGGCAGCAGTTGTTGTGGGGGTTAACTGCCGTGCTCAAGGGCAGAATGGCAGGCTCGGGGATTCGAAAAAGCAACCTTTCGGTTACTGTCCCAACGCTCTAACCGCTAGGTTACATGCCGCCCCTGGATAAGGCACGTCAGAGATCTAAGTGTAGATGGAGTGGTGTGTGTGTTTGCATGGTGTAAGGTAGTGGCATGTCTGATATTGTGAGGTGTGTGTGTGTCTGTCTGGGGCTCTAATGAGCCGTGTTCACCTGGTATAGGGGTTCTGCTCGGCGGCAGGGCTGGAGTGGAGTGTTAAACCCTGGGCGAGCTATGTAGGACAGAGAGCCCACGGTAATCAACACAGCACACTCTCTTAGGAGAGTGACAGAACAGAGACACCAGTCAATCACAATGAACAACAACCATAAGTTTGAATGAGCAGAGGCCAAAAAAAAGATTTTAAAGAAGAAACAAGACCATATAAAAATGGGTGAACGTCTGGATCTGGGCCTTGTTCAAATTCTAAATAAAGTTGGACATTCTGGAGTAGAAGTACTACTGGTTCTACAACCTGCTTTTAAAAGTACAGTAGCACTTATGCTTGCAACTTGGCACAAAACAAAATCTGGAGAATTTTGCAGACAAAAAACGAAATAAAGAAGGATCAGTTTCTTGTAAGGTTGTGAGATAAGGGGCTTTCTAATTAAAACCTTCATAACACAGCAAATCAACTGGTCAGCCACAAAGACGAATGCCAATGAAGAAAACATAATCGTCTCCATTCTTCTGCAAAACCATGGACAAAATAATACAAGCCGCTTACAACAACTACCGGGCTACATAACAATCCAGTCACAAGTTTACCTTCAAAAACTTTAGTCAGCCTTCCTATAAATTCAGTCTGATTAGGTGAAGATATGGATGTACTGTGTCACACGTTAGGAATGTGACCAAAATAGCTTTTTAGCCACCTGAGGAACATTGCCAAGGTGCGTGCGGCCATTTCTCTCAGGCTGATACAGAGAGACTCGTCCATGCTTTTATTACCAGCAGGCTTGACTACTGTAAGGCTCTCCTGTCTGGTCTACCCAAGAAAGCCATTGGTCAACTGCAAAACATACAGAATGCTGCAGCATGTGTACTGACCAAGATCAGATGGAGAGCACACATTACACCTGTTTTAATGTGCACTAGTTGCCTGTTTTAGAATTATTTTTATGATTATTCTATTAGTTTTTAAATCAATCCACGATTGTGCACCCCAATACATGTCAGATATGCTTTTAGGTCCTTCGAGTGCTTTGCCTTTGCTTAGAGTGCTTTTTAGTCGTTCAGTTTGTCATTCTTTCATCGTTTTAATCTTACGTTTGTTGTGTAGTAAATATTTCAGCTTTTATTTTCATCGTTTATTTGCTTTTTTCCCTGTGAAGCACATTGCGTTGCACTCCATGTCAAATGTGCTGTATAAATAAAGCTTGAAGCGAGTAGTCTATGTACTTGCCTGCAAATAAATCATAACGAAGCCAAAGCAGCCTTGCATTTTCCATCTGAAACTGGCTTACGATATCAATACTGCTGTCACAGTAAACCCATGTTTCCTGTGGCTAACCTACCTCAGTGCTATTCTGGAAATAACCAGTTCACCCACATACTCTAAATATAGTCTCAATTAGATGCACACGTAGCAAAACAGAATGCCATAAAAGGAATGAAATACGCTTCCAATGATACGAACTTCAATATAGTGACGATATATATCCCATTTCTCTGGGGTTATATACCTATGGTTGCAAACCAACTATAAGCTCATGCAAAACCTTGGAATGCATGAAACACCTGAACCAAAATACATCGCAGGCCTAGTTTAAAGGGTTGATTACACTTTCAAGTGAGGAGCTTAGCTAGACCGTAAAGGACTACAACATTGAGTTGCTAGAACACAAAATCATTCAACTGAAACATACTGTGCAAGTCAAACATAACTGTTACGTAACGGCTTCACTACTCCTAAACCAGCAGTTTACAGAGATCTACTTCATTCCAGGCCACTCCCTCCCTCTGTCTTCTCTCTGCCAATCTTCTTGAGTCCTTGGGGCTTAGTCCCAGTTATGTTGCTAGACAACAGCTAACCGGAGCAGGCTTGGGGAAAAGCCTCTCTCGCGCCACACTACAAGCCCAGTTATGACGGCACACAGACACACGGCATGTCTGATTGACTAAGCGTGTATGCGTGCTCGAGCCCTGTACGGGAATTAATTTTAAGTCCAAGCCCTACCCATGCCCGCAACATTCAGGCCCTACCCAGGCCAAATTGCTTCTACCAGATTTAAAGATGAACAGATTTTTAAAAAAAAGGTGATTTTGATAACAAAATCTGACTAGTGTGCCGCCATCTTGATAACATGTCAATGACATCACTTGACTGGTTCGTCTGACAGGCAGCCCAGATTACAATGCATGCTAGTAGTTCTCATTGAGTATTTAATTTATGAAAACAAAACACAGGGTATATTTACATCATTGTGCAGTGTCCACAGATGCCAAGAAAGTCTCATAGAGTATCCAGAGCCCTCAGGCTGAGGCAACTGGGCCAGGAGATCAAAATGCAAACAGTGAGGCCTTGAGTGCTCCACATGGCATCACATCCTCCACAATGACATTATGAAGCGCATTAAGACGTTGTATGTCCACAAAATATTTACTGTCGCTGCGGCACAAGACGAGCTAAGACAAGTCTAAGTGGGGTTTTCGCCATACTGCTTTCACTTAGCCAGCTCTTTAAGAAGATCCACGAAGAGGGGAACTCAACAAGGGAATAGATCAAGTTCTGGGATTTAATTTCAGTGTTTGCTATAAATCGCAGAGACCCGCTTTCGAGTGTCATGTGACTTTGTGGACTTCCGGCCAGATGCAAGCTGGGACGGTCATAGTATGCTTGGTCAGGGTCATGGGAAACTGGAGAGCCCGGTTTAGCTTTGGCCTCCACTCTTCGGGAGCATCTGCATCGAGTTAAATGAGAGAGTGCTTAGTCAGCCTCTAGTGTGACATGACGGATGAAATTGAGTTGGATAACAAACTGAGAAGTAGAGCAAGTGGCTTTTTTTGGTTGGAGTAGAGACAAGTGACTTGTGGTACTCCAGAACCTCTCATATTGTTTAGATGGGGTTCTCTATGGACCACATTTGTGCAGTCAAAATGAAACACTACTGTAGTAGCAAATAATTCTAAGATTGAAGATTTTTTTTTTTTTTTTTAAACATCCATGAAGTGGCTAATTGTAGATTTATGACAGTTCAACCCAAGAGGAAGAGTCACGCTCAAGATGAACTTTTACTCTTAAGTATCTCTGGCGATACAATATTGATTTAGCTACATTATCCTTTTGTCTTTGACTAGGCCTTTTCATCCATTTCCTGTCAATGCATAATAGGTTTGAGATCCAAATCGATCCAGAGTATGCACACAGAATGAAAGCTCTCAAGCTCTCCAAATAGGATCATTTCTCAAAAGACCAGGGGCAGTTCTCTCAGGTAATAGATGGTTTAGGCCTTGGACACGGTTACTTAAAGGCTCTGTGAGATGGATGTACTTCACGTCTGGATTTAGTAGCCAAGATAAAAACAAATGTGGAGGGAGGTTGATCATTAGCCAACTCAAAATATTGAGGCATTCCTACACCGATAATAACACGGACTCAAGAGCATCACTACGGTGGGTTTAATCCAGTGTGCGTGGTGTAAGCACTGCCCTGGTCCCGGGTGAGTTTGGCATCCACTTCATAAAAGGTTAATGATGGGATTAGAGTTGGAAACCTGACATCACCTGTTCTTATAGTCAACCTCTGCCTAGAGTTTCATACAGAATCGCCACCATGAATGTCAAAAGGCAGTACGAGAAAGAGGTTTCTGGCTCCGGTTCCCTTGGTGACAGATGTTCCATGTCACAGCTGGAAATCGGATACGGGACAATCCATTTAGGGCAAGAGAGAATGTGTTTGGGTAATACCCTGGGAATGGCACACTCCTCTCTGGTACCGGCTCTCCCCTGGATGTCAGGGGATTAATGACCAGGTGACTAATTGTGATGCTGTTAAGCACACCGATTGGATCAGCCCAACGTGGTTACAGATTGACATTATCTGAGTGGTTATTTTTAGCATGGTGCTGGGCTATGAAAGCGTAAATAATGTTGGCATGTGGGATGGTATTGTGATGTTCAGGGCAGGACAGTTAAGAGCTGTGGGCATTGCACTTAGTTGCATCCTATCTCGCAGGGCACTCGGAGGGGGTATAGGTTTGGTGGTTAGCCATTCCCTCTCCATTGTGTTTATATTGCTGTTGACAGGTTACACCATTAGTCTATGTGATAGTGTATCAGTGGGAGGTCAGCTTCTAAAAGAAAATATGCAATGCTGCCATGAACTAACTACCATGTTAAAAACTAAAGCAAGGGTCAGGGATAAAAATAAACAGCGGTCATGGAGAAGTACTGAAAATAAATGGGCCTATATCCCTAGACTCAAAAATAAGACTTTTTGCTCCGCCGGGTTGAAAAAGGGTATATACACTGCTCAAAAAAATAAAGGGAACACTTAAACAACACAATGTAACTCCAAGTCAATCACACTTCTGTGAAATCAAACTGTCCACTTAGGAAGCAACACTGATTGACAATACATTTCACATGCTGTTGTGCAAACGGAATAGACAACAGGTGGAAATTATAGGCAATTAGCAAGACACCCCCAATAAAGGAGTGGTTCTGCAGGTGGTGACCACAGACCACTTCTCAGTTCCTATGCTTCCTGGCTGATGTTTTGGTCACTTTTGAATGCTGGCGGTGCTTTCACTCTAGTGGTAGCATGAGACGGAGTCTACAACCCACACAAGTGGCTCAGGTAGTGCAGCTCATCCAGGATGGCACATCAATGCGAGCTGTGGCAAGAAGGTTTGCTGTGTCTGTCAGCGTAGTGTCCAGAGCATGGAGGCGCTACCAGGAGACAGGCCAGTACATCAGGAGACGTGGAGGAGGCCGTAGGAGGGCAGCAACCCAGCAGCAGGACCGCTACCTCCGCCTTTGTGCAAGGAGGAGCAGGAGGAGCACTGCCAGAGCCCTGCAAAATGACCTCCAGCAGGCCACAAATGTGCATGTGTCTGCTCAAACGGTCAGAAACAGACTCCATGAGGGTGGTATGAGGGCCCGATGTCCACAGGTGGGGGTTGTGCTTACAGCCCAACACCGTGCAGGACGTTTGGCATTTGCCAGAGAACACCAAGATTGGCAAATTCGCCACTGGCGCCCTGTGCTCTTCACAGATGAAAGCAGGTTCACACTGAGCACATGTGACAGAGTCGGGAGACGCTGTGGAGAACGTTCTGCTGCCTGCAACATCCTCCAGCATGACCGATTTGGCGGTGGGTCAGTCATGGTGTGGGGTGGCATTTCTTTGGGGGGCCGCACAGCCCTCAATGTGCTCGCCAGCGGTAGCCTGACTGCCATTAGGTACCGAGATGAGATCCTCAGACCCCTTGTGAGACCATATGCTGGTGCGGTTGGCCCTGGGTTCCTCCTAATGCAAGACAATGCTAGACCTCATGTGGCTGGAGTGGCCCGCCCGTTCCCCAGACCTGAATACAATTGAGCACATCTGGGACATCATGTCTCGCTCCCATCCACCAACGCCACGTTGGACCACAGACTGTCCAGGAGTTGGCGGATGCTTTAGTCCAGGTCTGGGAGGAGATCCCTCAGGAGACCATCCGCCAGCTCATCAGGAGCATGCCCAGGCGTTGTAGGGAGGTCATACAGGCACGTGGAGGCCACACACACTACTGAGCCTCATTTTGACTTGTTTTAAGGACATTACATCAAAGTTGGATCAGCCTATAGTGTGGTTTTCCACTTTAATTTTGAGTGTGACTCCAAATCCAGACCTCCATGGGTTGATAAATTTGATTTCCATTGATAATTTTTGTGTGATTGTTGTCAGCACATTCAACTATGTAAAGGAAAAAGTATTTAATAAGAATATTTCATTCATTCAGATCTAGGATGTGTTATTTTAGTGTTCCCTTTATTTTTTTGAGCAGTGTAGTTCAACTCCCATTAGCCAGGCAAACGCTGCACTCCTTAACATCAGTGGAAGTCTGGCTGTGGCACTTCAGGGCAGATAACCATGGCAGCCTAACCCGAACCCTAATTCCAATAACCTTCCAGCAAACCCCCTAACTGGGTTGTGTTCATTATGGCATGGAACCGACAAAGTCCTTGGTAGTCCCTCCCCGTTCCAGTCAGTTTTCAGTTTGGTGCCCAATGAACACGACCCAGTTAGGGGGTTTGGTGCCCAATGAACACATCCCTCTATACTACATACGTGGTTTGAGGAGTTAGCAAGGTAACTTTGGTCAACTCAGAGTTCAACTCGGGATAACCAGTACCATGAAAGCGGCTCACTTTTTAGCCAGGTAAACTTATATGGCAACGAATCTTTTAGCCCTGAGTTAGAACTAACCTGCTCCGGCGGCAGGCTAACTCCATCTATCCTGAATGAAATGTTTAAACTGAGAGTTGAGGACCAATGAAACTCAGATTCCCTCCCTATCGCAAAGACTGCATCATCAGCCCCTTAACTTGAGGAAGACGGATTAAATATTTTATTAAATGTATGTCAGTCATGTTACAAAACCTATTACATTACACATTTAGTCATTTGAAACTTCACGCATTTTAGAAAATCGATAGGACTGGGGGAAAAAAGGTGCTTGTGCATATTGCACACCAAAGACGGCACTTCAACAAGCCTATTTCACACCACAGCCTGGGGAATTTGTAAGATTATGTTTATCATTTTGATTTTGGCACAAATAAAAATGTGGCACTGACTTTCAGAATTGTCTCAGCGTTCAGCATTCGACTAGACACGTGCGACATGTACGAGCAGTTACAGGCCTGCTAGAGTTAGCGGTAGTACGGACAAGCAATAGCCACCATAGTAGAAACAGATGAAGCCTGAGCAGGAATGTGAAGAGAACTGAAGCTGGCTAGCCTTAGAAAACCTTAAGTAGATCTGATCATAGTATACCCCTCAGGTAGGCTGGGAGTGAAGATGAGCTACATGGAGTAGGGAGGGAATTTGGTGAAGGGGTAATATAATGAAACAGCATTGAAAACAGTATTGAGCTAATCTCTGGAGAGTTGGGAGGGACCCCCCCACTTCATTACGGGGAATAGAACCAGCAGGCTCTCCCCGAAAAGACAATAAGCTCCCCTTGTCTCATATGTGGCCACAGCAGGTGGTACAGGACGAGACCCTATTAGACGAGCAAGAAGGTAACGCCAGCTTGACTCTTGTGATGGAGTCCTGAGGCACAAAATGAAATGGTGATCCCATGCCAATGCAATGGATCATTAAGCTAGCAGCTTTCGTCCTCAGGCATTTGTTTTGACAGCAGCCTGTCATGTGTCAATTGATTTTCTTTTAAAAAAGTAGACAGGCTTGGGAGGTTGCCTTTGGGTTCTATTGCTCCCCACTGGAAAAGGCCTGTAGGTGAAAAAGTAGAAATCTCTTCGGTTTGGCCAAATCTTGAAGGGTCTAGCAGTGAGCCAGTTGAGATCAAGTTACAGAGGTTTGATAGCTAACTACACCCTCATCTTTTGGTTTGCACAATACATTGAGCTACAGCCTACAGAAACTTCTGTTACTCATTGCTGAGGCCACAAAGGCATGACTCATCGTACAGTGCCCTTTTCAGCAGTGCCTTCTATGTATGTATGTATGTATATATATTGCTACAGCATTCTGACAGATCTACCCATACCACCCACTGTTTCAGTACATTTGCTTCTCTACTGGTATAACAGACAGTCTGCCAGCCAGTATTTTTCCTGTCTGTCCATCGTTATCTGCTTACTCTCTGCTAGACAGGGAAGGGGGTTTAATACCATCTATCAATCTAGCGACCAGCCCAGCGGCACCTCCATAATCCCTACCAGATATGTGGATAGAACAGCAGATCAGGGGTGTATTTAGGGAAGTGTAATACTCTGAATGTTTCATATAAAAATACCGTCAGAGCTGAAACGATTCACTATTCTGACAATTTATGTTCTACACAATACATTGCCACCTGAACATTCTGTATGCTAACGTTATGTCCATCTGAACAGACCCCAGGTCTCTGAGGCAGGTCCAGTGCTGTTTGGCTGTACTTTGATCACTGGTAGCCGATTACCTGGATTGGTTGCTGGGCGGTAGCAAAGTAATTATCACTGCGAAATAAGATTGAATTGGTGCAACATAGGCTAGCCCAACAGTAGTAGGCTAAAAGGAAATGTAAACCTATACCTTGCAACATTGTGGTCGATGCAATGTGTGCCTGTACAATGAACTGGTACTGTAGGCCAGTGAATAACTGCCTACTTGACAATACAATTAAGGTAAAAGCCTGGAGGCTCATTGATAAAACATTAAATGTAATCACATTTTTAAAAAGTCACTGGTGATCAAAAATTCATCAAGTGAGAATCAATAATGAATATGTTTCAAAACGAAGGATATTAATTGTGTTTCGGGATGATACCAATTATGTTGTCACACTTAAAAGCACAGGAAATATAATTGCAGGTGTCAACTTCACCTTACCGGGAAGAAATGGGGGACATCAGAATAGCAGAGGAGCAATTCCACGTTAACAGAGTGATGCTGAGATGGACTGCAAAGTTAAACCATGCTCCTCTATGCACAATGACTACTTTTAACAATTTCCACAGATACATTTACAAAAACACATTTACTTGAAGAACAGTGCAGATGCAAAGTTTGGTAACAGAATGACGGTTTGTGCTGTTGGTGCAGTCATTCTGTTACCAAACTTTGCATCCGAGTCTCAGCATCATTCTGTTACCACAGACATGAAAGGAGAACTGCTATAAAAAACGTTTTTTTCTTTTTTCTTTTTAAAATCACCTGCCACACAGAGCTGTAGGCCATATAGAGAAACAGGAACTCAATTGTAGCCGTGAGTTGCATATAAAGTACCAGTCAGAAGTTGACACACCTACTCATTCAACGGTTTCTTAAATTTGACTATTTTCTACATTGTATACTAGTGAAGACTAGGAAACTTGTATACTAGTTTCCACCGGTCTAATGTCCATTGCTCGTGTTTCTTGGCCCAAGCAAGTGTCTTCTTATTAGTGTCCTTTAGTAGTGGTTTCTTTGCAGCAATTCAATCATGAAGGCCTGATTCACGCAGCCTCCTCTGAACAGTTGATGTATCTGTTACTTGGAACTCTGTGAAACATTTATTTGGGCTGGTAACTAATTAACTTATCCTCTGCAGCAGAGGTAACTCTGGGTCTTTCTTTCCTGTGGCGGTCCTCATGAGAGCCAGTTTCATCATATCGCTTGATGCTTTTTGCGACTGCACGTGAAGAAATTTTCAAAGGTCTTGAAATGTTTCCGGATTGGCTGACCTTCATGTTTTAAAGTAATGTACTGTCATTTCTCTTTGCTTATTTGAGCTGTTCTTACCATAATATGGACTCTCTTCTGTATACCACCCCTACCTTAACAAACCTGTTAATTGAAATGCATTCCAGGTGACTACCTCATGAAGCTGGTTGAGAGAATGCAAGAGTGTGCAAAGCTGTCAAGACAAAGGGTGGCTACTTTGAAGAATCTAAAATATTGTTTAACACGCTTTTGGTTATTACATGTGTTATTTCATAGTTGATGTCTTCACTATTATTCTACAATGTAGAAAATAGTAAAAGAAAAACCCTGGAAGGAGTAGGTTTTCAAACTTTTGACTGGTACTGTATATGTTCCTAACACTATCATTATCCCAAAGGTGTATTGTCAATCAGATCATAATAAGGAGTGAAAAACAGACTGTTTATTTCTATCTGAAATGTCAGCTGTTTGGCGACCACAAGAGAAGGCTTGGAAATAGTGACTGACGACAAATCAACAAAATGGCTCTCAATAGGGTCTTGCAATATAGTTAGGCCTATGTGGTATTGTAAGTACCAAGCAACAAAGACATTCATGTCATTCTGGTTCAGGTATCACCATGCTTGAGGCAACAATGTAAATTCCTGCACTATCAAAAAGTAACCATGTGTAATGAAGTCAGAGTTGATGTGTTAAAAGCTTTATATTTCAAAACGGTCCTATTAAGTTATAATCAAAAAGGTGCGAGTGTACCTCGTCCAAGTGTTTTATCAGTCTTAAGTCAAGGACAATGGAATGCAGCCAAATAGGGTTGCCAAAGCTTAAAACGTAGATGAGGGTGAATATAACCTACTGTACTGTATACAGCAACCAATGACAGTGACCGCATATTGAGCACATAAGAAGAATCAGGTAGACATTGCATTGATTGGACTGAAAATATGGAGTACGTAATGAGTAGCCTACACTGAGTATCAAAGGTGTAAGTGTGACCTCTTTTTATTAAAAAATAAAAATAAGTGGTCAGGGCAGTATGCCAGGACTGAGTGAGAGTGTGTGTACCCCATGCTATCCTATGGATTCCCATACTGTGTCCCCTGTAATACAATTTCCTTCTGCTCTCTAAAATACAGACAAGCCATAAGGTACAGTAGCAATGCTATGGGCTCAATTATTTGCAAATAGCTGTAAGTAAGCAGAGTCTCTTAGACTTTAGTTTTGATTTACCGACCAATTCAATGGTGTCTGAAATGTAAACAAATAGGTGCTGGCCCAGCGCCATTGTAACTGTTAAGTCCTGACAGATCTTGTCAAGCACTGCTTAACCACCCACACAGTTACTTTAATTTTTTGAATAATAAAAACTTAATGCCACTGACAGGCCTGTGAATTTGTTTAGCTGATTCTGCAGTAAGCACAATGGCAATGAGGGCATTTCCATATTAAAGGACCTATGAGCACCAATGTGAAGTTTATAGGCTCATGTCAAATCTGGTGTCAAATGAAAGCTAACACTACTTTATGTTTTATTAAGGCATATAAACATGTTTCAACCATTTCTTATCCTAAATATTTGGAATAAGGAAAACTTTGACTTCTGGTAAAACATGGAAAAAGGGTCTTGATAACACCTACAAGAAAAAGTCTTAAGGCATTAGAATTTAGACCCTTGCCAACTAATAAACATTTAATTCGGGGGAAATGATTTGCCTTCTGTAAGTTTAAGAAATATTGCCTAGTGTCTTGTCATTCTGTTACCAAAAATCAACAATTTCTCTCCCTCATGAGGGAGGGTTATAAAAGTAAAAGGAAGACCTACCATTTAGTTCGTGTTTTCACTGATCATTTTGTTTAGGAATTCATAGTAGTCACAAACCACAGTAGAGTACTGTACAGTAAAGAAAAGTAGAGTATAGTTCAGATGAGTAGAGTACAGTATAAAGTAATATACCCCACGCTACGTTTCTTTACTGCGCTCTACTGGGCTGTACTGTGACGCCCAAACTTGTGAAACAGATGTCTATGATTGGTACAGATTTGGTCCATTTCGGACCAACCAAAATGTTGTCTTGTTTGGGGGCAGAGCTCATTAGAATAATACCTAAACATGCAAAGGAGGATATTACATTTTTCTACCTTTGTGTACCTATTCAAGATATCACCATGAAGAGAATGCATTTCTGTATAGTACAGATCAAGGACCCATGTTATTATGTTGCCGTCATTAAGTCAAGGTGTCATAATAGCTGACACCCCATTCTGTCTGCACACATCTTTTTAAATCTTCATTCTGAGTAGATATTTAAGAGTTTTGGGGGGAAAAAAGAGGCCACAAACTGAGGGACACAACTGTCATTCTGTTACCAAACTTTGATTCTGCACTGTTCCTCAAGTAAATGTATTTTAGTAAAATTTCAGTGGTATTTGTTCAAAGTAGACTTCTGCATATCGGTGTATGGTTTGTTAAAAACTTTGAACAAACCATGTTTGGCATAAATTGAATTGTGAAACAAAGTCTTAGTGTAATTCCATTCCTGTGGAATTGCCAATGGTCCGGTCCACTGTATTTTCCACAATAGGCCTACTACAGATTCCTGGGATAATCAATTTGTAATCATGTCAAAAGGCAGGAGTGGCAGCATTCAGTGATGAGACTGATTTTTCAGGTCCGATCTGACACTCGCATATCTCTTGACCATGTTCTATTCTTGGAACGAGTTCTTCATTCATCGCTGCTCATTTAACAAAGGGGCTGTTGTTGCTGTGGCCATGGGGAAGCAGAACTAAGTAGTGTGGGACAGTTCCTCTCCCAAAGTTCCCCCTGACCAGTGCACCAGCAATCCCTCTCCCAGACTCCCTAGTCTTTGTAAAGGACAATCTGTCATCGGGTTGGCACTGGGAAGTGGGAACCGACGCCTGAACAAGGGACTTCGGGCACCAACCCCAGAATGGCTTTAACCAAAATCCCCCTAGCCCGCCCTCTCCCATTTCAGCTTTCAACTCCCGGTAGGACATTTGTGTGGTTTTCTATTGGAATTAGTCAGACATAATTGGCGCGGCCACAACAGTACCCAGTGCAACAGTGCCGAGGGGAAGGACTGTATGTTTGTCAGCTCCATAGTGCTTTGTGACAATCCCTTACTTACCCTTGTGACATAAGAGGTATAGTATAAGTGCATCAGTATCATAAAAGGCATGTATATGATCATGTAAAGTTGTGGTGTACATTGGCCTGAAAAAGGTTTCAGATGGCATATTTATACAGGTTTTTCACACTAAAGTACATGCATGAACCAAATTATGCCGATAGTTGAGACTAAATTAGTTAGCATGAAAAATAATGATACTATCACAATGACATCCTATACTATGGGTTTAGGCTGTCATGCTACAACACTCACAAATTGGAGAGGAGAAGAGAGACAGAGAGACAGAGACAGAGAGAGACTGGGTGGGGCAGCACTGACACAGCTCTATGAATTCATGAAAAACTTGATCACATACACTTGTTCAGAGAATCATAGCTTGAGCTGTTCTAGAGTTTGTTATTAGATAGAGGTTATCTTGTGACCCAATCAAATTTGATTACATTAAATAGACATTCAAGGGGAATTACCAATTGTACAGTGCATTGCTCAACAAGTGTCAATCAACACCTCATACCTGATTGGGAAAATAACTGAGTTTGAGACACTGCACTTCTGACATTCTACTAAACCAAAGCCAACTAGTTAGTCCAGGGGTGGGCAACTTCAGTCCTCGGGAGCCTGAGTGTGACACCACTCTGCCACCCAAGGACTGGAGAAGCCCATCCCTGAGCTAGCCGTTTGTAATTCTAGGGCAGGTTGTAAAATGAAGAAAAATAAAAGTAATGCTGATATTTTGACAACATGAACTCACTGTTTGAACATTTTCTCCATATCTTTGATTTGTTTCCTGGAGAATTCCTTGAACTCAGTGTAGGGGTTGAAGACCTTCATGCTCGGCTGATGGTGTTCACCCACTCCGTCGTTCAACTCCCCCCGCCGCATGAGTTTAGCGCCCAACTCAGAGTCTGCGTTCGCTGTGGCTGCCTTCTCCTCACCCGCTCCATTTTCATGTCCCTGACCACCCTCATCAACGGCCACCGGTTCCTCGGCACCGTCTTCTATCTGCAGCCGACGGCTGAGCTTTGACGACAGCTCGTCTGTGGCCATTTTAATGTGTGTTTCAAACGCTGCTGTATCTAACGTTAACTACAAAACAAATGAGACACCGAGAGCGCATACACCACGGCAATATCTGCGGTCCATAGGCATGCGTCTGTCTCGTGCGTGTTTACTCCTGTGTAGACAGTCAGAATGATTCTGGAATGCTAATTACCCTGGAAAATATCAGAATCCTCTTCCAGCAAGCAAGGACAGTGTACGATTGTACAGCGTCAGCGAGGCGCACGAATATCGCAATCGGGTGAATATCTCCACTGAAGTACGCTGACAGCTAACTACGTAGATTGGCTTTCAATCCCGTCACCACGCCTTTTAAAGGGACGCATGACAAGAATTTCCAACGTCACCAAACGTAGATTATAGCACATTTATTGCATATTCCTGACATATGTGTCAAAAGCTCTTTACCGTTCACAGGGGTTTTCACCTTTTTGCCACAGTGTGCTATGATGACCGTGCGCCTACAAATACAATTCCATGACCCAAAAAATATAAATATAGTCCACGCATTGGATTAAGACCATATCCCCATCCTTTACAATAATAAAATGTTGTGTCAGGCAGATACAGAATGGTTCACTTCGGACCGCCTACTTTACTCACAAAGTGTGTCCTAAATTAAGTTATACCTGCCCCACACAGGTGTTTAATATGGGAACTTTGTCTGACGCTTTACATGCAGGTTATATAGGTTATACCTTTGAATTGTGTAATGGAATCACAACACCAGATTACTCTACTCTGCCTACTCTATTCATAAATGGCCAGCCAAAATGATCACTTAGTTTGAATACACTCACTTTTAGTAGTATACAAATCTCACTGCCCATAAACGTTCAAAGCTACACGCTTGAAATACCTAAACAAAAATAGAAATGCAACATGCAATAAATTCAACTATTTGACTGAGTTGCAGTTCATATAAGGAAATCAGTCTATTGAAATAAATTAAATAGGTCCTAATCTATGGAATTCACTTGACTGGGCAGGGACGCAGCCACAGATGGGCCTGGGAGGGCATAGGCCCACCCACTGAGGAGCCAGGCACAGCCAATCAGAATGATTGTGGTTACACGTGGTCTGCGGTTGTGAGGCCAGTTGGATGTACTGCCAAATTCTCTAAAACAACGTTGGAGGCAGCTTACGGTAGAGAAATTAACATTCAATTCTCTGGCAAAAGATCTCGTGGACATTCCTGCAGTCAACATGCCAATTGCACTCTCCCTCAAAACTTGAGACATCTGTGGCATTGTGTTGTGTGACAAAACTGCACATTTTAGAAATGCCTTTTATTGTCCACAGCACAAGGTGCACCTGTGTAATTATCATGCTGTTTAATTAGCTTCTTGATATGCCACACCAGTCAGGTGGATGGATTTTCTAGGCAAAGGAGAAATGCTCACTAACAGGGATGTAAACAAATTTGTGCACAACATTTGTAGATTTTAAATAGATCTAAACTGGCATAATTGTACTGTGTATTAAACTGTATTATAATATTGCAGCGACCTTAACACAACATCTAGCGACCTCATTAAGCAGTTCCTACCTGATGGCGTAATGGTTAAGGTGTTGGCTTGACAATTGATGGACCTGGGTTTGAGTCCCAGTCAGAGCTACCCTCTGAATTCACCACAATATAGTAACAGATTAAAGAGTTAGCTGCACTGACAACATATGGGAGGTATTGTAAATCTGTCTTCGAGGTTTATAGTCCAATCTCTGTCTGCCAAGCATATTTAAATGACTCAATTACTTCCCCTCGCTCCTTTCAAATAATAGCTTAGATCTGCCATTCAGTAGCTCTGTACACAGAAAATCTGGTCTACATTTGTGCTCACAAGTGGAATTACACATTTTAATAGATCAGCAGTGGTGTTTTGTGCAGGTAAATAATTGAAACCCATAAGCAGACTGAGGTCGTGTTCCCCTGCTCAGACGTTGCATCCATCAACCAATGGTTGCATGCCACTTCATCAACTGTGTCGTCAACTGACAGCTTGCTATAACATTTGATGTGGTTAGCTGATACAATGTCTGGATAGGTATTTTAAGATCTGTCAGGCGTCAGCCACGACTGAGCAGAGGAACGCACCCTGAGTCATGTGATATGACTCACGCATGGGAGGCTTGGCTTCTCTGAATCTCCTCTGTTTTCTGTGAAGGAGGGGCTGCCTCAGCCAGCAACACCCACTCTACCTGAGTCACACCATATATGGAGCGAGACGGGAGAGAATAGAGCTGTATCGCATTAGTGGAAACCAAGACTGTTCTCAGGGCAGGTCTGCCGGTTTTTGAGTAGCACAAGTGACTTTTTGTAGCAGGTTAGGAGAACTTACACAGCAGGTTAGGAGAATTAATGTGGCAGATTAGGAGAATTAACTTGGCATGTTAGGAGAATTAGGTTAAGGTTAGGAAAAAGATTAAGGCTAGATAAAATGCTAATTTTTTCACTGACCCGACTCAAACATAAAGTATCTAGCTACAACCAGGCCTGCCCTGAGAACAATCTTTGTTTCAACTAATGCAATGCAGCAAGAAATAGAGAGGATTTCCGGCAGAGGAAAGGGAGATGGGAGGAAAGATCAAAGCTCTTCATAGCATGGTATCAAAATCACTGTCGGATGAAAAAGGAATTTAGCCATTATGACAAAAAAGCAAGGAAGTCTTGAAATGTAACAGCTTAGTAACAGCTTATAACATATTTAATCAAATGACAGTGATTGTCATTTAAACAATCTCTAAGTGCACCACAAAGAGATGAACAAACAAGTATAAGTACTGATTAAGCAAACAGGGATGAATACTATCAATAAATTGCAATAATAATAGTGATACTAAATGGAAAAACGATAATCATAAATCAACTGAATGAAAAAATGGATCCAAGTACCACAAGCAAATCTAGTATGCATACTGTATTCTCCATGACCCAGTGCAATAACAAACCGTATTTAATTTCAAACAGTAAAATAAAAACTAGACACAGTGATTAATGAACACAACAGGCTGTGCATGTTCCTATATCTTTTGTCTAACAAAGCCAAACTCCCCAAAATCAACAATATCAAGGCACAGAGGAGCAACATGTTCAAACAAATGAATGTAGGAGATTCATTTCTGCAGAGTACATTACACTCTTAGAAGTAAAGAAGCCTGGAAGAACATTTTGGAATTCTAAAAATTGCCACACAGAGGCCACCTTTCCGATTCAAAAAGGTTATTTGAGGAATCCCTGTGTAAAGGTTCAAACCGTAACCTTTTTGTGATGGGAGGGGTTAAATGTTGTACCTTTTTACAATGAACAAAAATATACATGCAACATTAAATAATTTCAAAGATTTTACTGAGCTACAGTTCATATAAGGAAATCAGTCAATTAAAATAAATAAATTAGGCCCTAATCTATGGATTTCACATGACTGGGAATACAGATATGCATCTGTTGGTCATAGATACTTTAAAAAAAAGATAGGGGCGTGGATCAGAAAACTAGTTAGTATCTGGGGTGACCACCATTTGCCTCATGCAGCAGACGTCTCCTTAGCATAGAGTTGATCTGGCTGTTGATTGTGGCCTGTGGAATGTTTTCCCACTCGTCTTCAATGCTGTGCGAAGTTGCTGGATATTGGCGTGAACTGGAACACGCCTTCATACACTCTCAATGGTTGACATGTCTGGTGAGTATGCAAGTCATGGAAGAACTGGGACATTTTCAGGTTCCAGGAATTCTGATACCGATTCTTGCGACATGGGGCCATGCATTATCATGCTAAAACATGTGGTGATGGCGTCGGATGAATGGCACGACAATGGGCCTCAGGATCTCGTCACGGTATCTCTGTGCATTCATATTGCCACCGATAAAATGCAATTGTGTTCGTTGCCCGTAGCGTATGCCTGCCAATACCAAACCCCACCGCCACCATGGGGCTCTCTGTTCACATCGTTGACATCAGCAAATCGCTCGCCCACATGACACGCTGTCTGCCATCTGCCCAGTACAGTTGAAACTGGGATTCATCCGTGAAGAGCACACGTTTCTAGTGTGCCAGTGGTCATCGAAGGTGAGCATTTGCCCACTGAAGTCAGTTACGACGCCAAACTGCTGTCCCTGGTGAGGACAACGAGCACGCAGATGAGCTTCCCTGAGACGGTTTCTGACAGTTTGTGCAGAAATTCTTTGGTTGTGCAAATCCACAGTTTCATCAGCTGTCCGGGTGGCTGGTCTCAGACAATCCCAAAAGTGAAGAAGCCAGATGTGGAGGTCCTGGGCTGGAGTGGTCACACGTTGTCTGTGGTTGCGAGGCTGGCGGGACGTACTGCCAAATTCTCTAAAATTATGTTGGAGGCGGCTTCTGGTAGAGAAATTAACATTCAATTCTCTTGCAACACCTCTGATGTACATTCCTGCAGTCAACATGACAATTGCACGCTACCTCAAAACTTGCGACATCTGTGGCAGCTTCTTAATATGCCACACCTGTCAGGTGGATGGATTATCTTGGCAAAGGAGAAATGCTCACTAACAGGGATGTAAACAAATACATTTTATTTCAGCTCATGAAACATGGGACCAACACTTTACATGTTGCATGTATATTTTTGTTCAGTGTAATAATATATTGTTGAAGTGGCTGCTTATCAGAAGATTGAAGGCATGGCTTATTTGAAGCTTTCAAGTAGTTATTTTTGGCCACCAAAATGTATGGAAATGTCATTCCTGTTCATCATGTTAAGTTTGTACACTGCAAATTTGTATTTCCCTTGAATATTTATAAAGTGGTAACTATTCCAACTTTGGGATTTGCATAGGATCTTGAGGAACTCATACACCTCTGTAAACCCAATTGAAGCTACAAATCTGTCAGTGTTCAACCTTAACATTTGATGACAATACAACAGGACACATGAACAGAAGTGACACGGGTGGCCTTACTCCCACCGGTGGCCTAAAAAGATCTATCTGAAAGCCACACCTCTACTTAGCCACGGTTCCAGTCCAGGGTTCATCCAGGAACTCTCTGCTACATTTAAACGTGAAAGGTTCCTCCAAGAACCCCTCAACAAACCAAAGGTGCCAATATGAACCTTTGACAAGCAATGGTTTCTTGAGGAACTCCAGGGGTTCCTTGAGTCACCACTAATTCTAAGAGTGTATGTCATAATTGAATAGATAATAATATCCTAATTCAATGAAAAAGAAAAAATATATTGCTAATCATATCCTAATTCATTCATATTAGGAGAAAGTACAGACACTTTTGGGTGATTTGGTGAATCGGATCAAATATCATGTAATGAAACCCTTATACCAACATTAAATAAGACAATGTGGACACTATACTGTTCAAAGCGTTTTAAAAATGATATTTTCTATAAAATATTTGTGTACCGCTTCTCCTAACATACCACCTCACTTCTAACACACTCAGCAATGCAGACTGCCCTTGAAAATAGGAATAAGGGTATGTACCTATAGTACGCAGCAGTCTGGAAAGATACAGTAGGTGGTTCCCAAGTGTTTTTGTATTGTGATACATATACAGTAAAGCATTTAGGATGTCTCTTGACCAGTCACAAACACAGTAATATTTCTAGCCATCGCCCCAGACAGGTATACTGTCATATGTATACTTTATACTTATTTATACTGTCAGATGTAGTTCAACTGAACCTCAATGCTTTTACAAACTCTGTGTGAATGAATCTGAACACAGATAGCCTACATTATAATAAAACAAAACAGAATAGTCTTTAAGTAAATGAGCAGTGAGGAGAGGTCAAGCTTGACTCAGCAATGCTAATGGAAGCCACTGAGACTGTGGCTGAGCTAGCTGTTCGCGAAGGCAATGGTGCGAACCAGGGGCACTCTGCTGATTATAAAAAGATGAAAGCCAAAATCTGGTGTTTAGTTTCAGCCCAAACAGTAGCATTGTGACTTAAGCTGAGGAATGGGAGCTGGATGAATGGAACCACTGCCAACTTCATAGGCGCAGCTACGAATGTAAGGACTAACGGGCCATAAAATGTTTAAGTTATATTCCTCAAGAACAAGATCATGAATTGACGTTACCACTGAACAGCAGGAAATATCCCAGATTGTGCCTTTAAGGAACACACTGGAATCTGCACAGTGCCAATTAGCTGGTTGTGTCCACTCAGACTGAGGAGGAGCAGTAATTGTTGAGGTCAACACATATAATTAGCAACAACTCAACACAGCACTGTGGACTGCCAGCTGAAATCAAAGGCATACCAATGCCAGTGAGTGACATACTCATGTTAAAAACAGACATAATTGATCCTGGTTAATGAAAGCAGACAAACTATAATGGCGTCTGGAGATAAATCAGTGGTTTTTCTGTGATGGTCCAGACAATAAAAACAAAAGTGCATAGAGTGACAAACATGTCTGAAAGACACCGAAACAAGTAGTATTGGGGTGAAGTTATACTGATGCACATGGCCATAGAGGTAGGTAGACCATGGCAAACATCAGAGAGGAGCAATGATGACGGACTAATGCAGCCTTTTGCCTGGAGGCAACAAAGAAACATTGTACCATCACAAAATTGTACCATCTGCTTGTATGCACTAAAATACCAAATCTGGGTCAGTGAGTGAGGAAGACAAGAAGCTTTTTTAGGAGTAGCCCTCATTATCTCTTACGACAGGGATCATCAACTAGATTCAGCCGTGGGACAATTTTTTCTTGAGCAGACGGTCAGGGACCCAGAACATAATTAGAAATCATTTGTACACTGCAAATTGATCGCAAGAAACCCAAACAGATATCCTATTTCACAAAAGCATAATCATTTCAAACCTATATTTGTATACGATAACATATATCTTTCCATTATGCGTGAGATTACTTTGGAACAGATTTCCAAAATTAAAATCACTTCGAGCTGAGTTGCTGGTGTTTTTACAGTCTTTAATGTCTAACAATAAAAAAAATTATAAGAGAAAACTTGGGGGGCCAAATAAAATCACTTGGTAGGCTGCCAGTTTGGGAACCTTGCCTTATGGGAATTGAGTCAAACAAATAGAGAGAGAAACCAAACCATGTACTGGCTCTATTATCTGTGGCATCTGCTTTATGTAGAACAATGGAGGATTAATATCCTGAATAATAGATTTTGCACATGCACAAACAGAGACAGACTCACACATAGGCCTACTCACTCAGACACGTCATGAACACTGCCACACGTCACAAACACGCACTCAAAACAACACACCGATGCGCATGCTCGCTCACGCTTGACCCTTTCACACCTTCCCACATACACATACACACCTATACACACAAACCACTCTCTCTCATCCTATGCTCACGTGACTGTGTTTGTGACGGTGTGTGCTGCTGTGAGGAAGAAAAGGCTCTGATGATGAATAAATGAATCAGCTTTTCTCTCTGCCCACTGCGATAACGGACCACAACAACCTCGAGGCATAGCAAGGAGGGCGGGAGTGGGGGAGGAGGTCTACTGCAGATAGGAGGAATAACAGACTCCTTTTTTCATTATATCTGCGGTTCAGGGGCATATTCCTGTTGTTAGTGTAGCACTCACACTCCAGAAATAGCCGCTCAAATGGGCGCCTTGGCCATTTTCTTTACTGCTGAGATATCGCAATGACGTGTCAACCAAAATATTATACTGTATCGGCAGAAAAGTCTGCGGAAGAACGCATTTGTATTGTCATGCATAAAGACTGCCTCATTTTCCGTGGTGAATGGATGAACAAGAGCGGTGAAGTGTTCCGGCTAAAATAATATAGCTGTGGCAGATATAGCCCGACAGACTTTTTACATTCAAAGCTCAGAGGGAAGCTGAGAAAAGCTGCCTTTGAAACACACATCATTAGCACCCACATGCTCATGCATTGACTATTCCATCATCTCTATAGGGGCATTCACTCATTACGATGTGGTGCAGAGCTATACAGTATATAGAACAGATGGCTCTGATGTGTGGTAATATACAGCCCCCAGCAGAAACTTCTTCATGGCCAGAAGCAGCGGTACAGTACGCGTGATGCAATGAAATAGACTGACGCTGACTTGAATGGGAAGGTGAGTTCTAGTAGACCTGCTGTGCTGTATTTCTAATTCTATGGTGTGACGCACACTAGCAGTGTTCGCTAGTCTCGTCGTAATGAGTGTCCTCCGCTGTTCAAGTCAAAAGGACCCTTGAGCCAGTCTCCTTGCCCCTGGTGTCCAGTCACTCCAGTGTAGCGGGGCAGGATTACAGTACATTAGGAGGGCTCTGTCAGTGGTGGGGCCTTTTGAGGATGCTGCTGTACAATGGCCAGCTCCAGCTTGGAGGCCATGTTGCCAAACTCCTTCTTCCCCAGCTGCCTCTTCAGGGTCTCCACCTCGTACTCCCTCTTCTTCAGCCTCTCCAGCAGGCTGGATGTCTTCGCTGTCGCCTGTTCAGAAGAAGAGTACTTAATTATCCATTTTCTATACAGTCCATGGAAATGTGTTTTTGACAGAGGAAGACAGGGGCCCTGTTGGAATAGTTTCAAAATGTAGCCTTCGTTCCCCTCTTCCTTGAGGTAACCATTCATTTGATTGGATAAGTGAAGGTATGTTTTCCACCCTACTGATTTCTCCAATCCAACCATATCAGATACTCTGAACTAGCCTCCCTCCTTATTAGCATTAGCCGCTATAATTGACACTTCTGGGGGCTGCAATGGTAGTGTGTGTTTGTGTGTGCGTGTGTTATGTGTGTGCGTGCGTGCAGTAACACAGTTTTGCAAGCAGAGAGAAAAATTTGCAGTTTTATAGCTAATCTCATGCTATTCTATACATTTTGCCATGAGGCTGAGAGAAAATGTCGCAGTTTTAAAGATAATAACGGGGGCTGCTGGGGTGTGTGTTACACCTCTGTGTGCATGTGAATTATTAATAGGTGACCGTGAGATTTCTATTGATCTACAGATTATGCTAGTGTGGTAGACGGACTCACGCAGCCAGTGGTTGAGGTAATGAGGATCATGAAAAGAGATAGCCTACTGGAGGTACAGTTAGATGGGTATGTTAACTTCAAACAACAAACTGGGATTTTTGTGTGGAGTAGCAGCAAGTCAGAACCACCAATTCTTTTTTTGGTAGGACTGGAGAGGAGAGACCATATAGGATGACTATACTATGTTAAATAATCATTCATTAAATATCACAAAGTTAATCTGAAAGCCACTTCCTTGGAACAGAACCAAGCAGACAAGCAACATATGCTATTCAATTGTAAATCTAGGATGTTAACGGTTTGTGGACTAAAACAGGGACATCACTGCGTGTATAGTGAGGGAAAGTATGCTGGGTGGACCAGTATCTGTCAGGAGAAGGATAGGAGGCCAGGATACAGCTGTTTTATAACACATCTAATGGGGTTTCACAAAGTTCCACAATGCAAACGTGTCCTTCTGTATTGTGTTCATACTGTCAAATAAAAAATGGAATTAAAAAAACAGTTGATATGAGTAGCAGAGGAATAGTGTGTCTGTTTGTCTATCCAGCTGTGGCTCACCTTGTCGCCGGCCTCAGTACGGACACAGCTGTGAGAGGCTGTCTTCCCACTCCTCCTCTGGACTTTCTCCACACTCACTGCCTGTGGAGGGAAGAGAGAGAGGAACGGGAGGTATGAGACAGAGGGGAGGAGAGATGAGAGGGGTTTGAGAGGGAGAAAGGAGGGAGGGAGGTTAAGAAGGAATTAGGGAATAGAGGAGAAGAGAGGGGAGGGTGCAAAGGGAGGAGAGCAAACAAAGGCTGCGTTTAGACAGGCAGCGCAACTCTGTTCTTTTTCCCACTAATTGGTCTTTTGATCAATCAGATCAGATCTTTTCACATCAGATCTTGCCATGAAGATAGTGCTATTAATATGAAGCTTTTTATGCTTAATTAAGGTTATGCTGAATACTTGCTATATTATGCTGAAAACATGCTGCTGATACCAATCCTCACCCTGATTCATAATGACACATTAAGCTGAGTCCATCTTAATCATGGATATGAGATATTAAGCTTAAACACACAGTGAGACAGACGGGCCCGGGGTGCCACAGTGTACTTTTCAATTACTGATCTGTTCACTTACAGTATATTTACATGAACAGCACTCTGCTAACAAACAACCAGAGAATGGCCACTATGATGACTGGAATCAAGGTTGTTTTATTAACATGACTATGGAAAATAAAAGTTTGGCCACTCTAAAATTCACTGTAAAAGCATATTGCTTTTTGGCACACACAGTATCTGCTGTTGAATAAAATGGCTGTTTTAAACATTAGTTCACAATCACACAAGATTAGGCCATGTCCCATACTACTCATACACAGAGTATAAAGCCTTTTTAAAGTGTCATGTTATGACATTCTACTGTCCACTGTAAGACATGGCACAAACTGTCATTTGACACATAATTGCTGTTGCATAGAATACCATTTTGGACTACTATATCCTCTACAGGATCTGTGTCCCCCCTGCGGGATGGTTGAGCTAACGTAGGTTAATGTGATTAGCACGAGGTTGTAAGTAACAAGAACATTTCCCAGGACATCTGATATGGGCAGAAAGCTTAAATTCTTGTTAATCTAACTGCACTCGACCAATTTACAGTAGCTATTACAATGAAAAAATACAATGCTATTGTTTGAGGAGAGTGCACAGTTATGAACTTGAAAATGTATTAATAATCTAATTAGGCACATTTGGGCAGTTACATTTACATTTTACATTTTAGTCATTTAGCAGACGCTCTTATCCAGAGCGACTTACAGTAGAGTGCATACATTTTTATTACATTTTTACATACTGAGACAAGGATATCCCTACCGGCCAAGAGCAGACGCTCTTATCCAGAGCGACTTACAGTAGAGTGCATACATTTTATTACATTTTTTTTTTAAATTATTATTATTATATATTTTTTTACATACTGAGACAAGGATATCCCTACCGGCCAAACCCTCCCTACCGGCCAAACCCTCCCTAACCCGGACGACGCTATGCCAATTGTGCGTCGCCCCACGGATCTCCCGGTTGCGGCCGGCTGCGACAGAGCCTGGGCGCGAACCCAGCCCAGCCTGGGCGCGAACCCAGAGACTCTGGTGGCGCAGCTAGCACTGCGATGCAGTGCCCTAGACCACTGCGCCACCCGGGAGATGCAATGGTTGCAATGGTTCAGTTGATACAACATTTTGAACAGAAATGCAATGGTTCATTTAATCAGTCTAAAACTTTGCGCATACACTGCTAGTGGCCAAAATCTAAATTGCGCCTAATCTGGAATATTACATTTTGCCTTCCTCTTGCATTTCAAAGATGTAAAAAACACATGTTTTTTTCTTTGTATTATCTTTTACCAGATATAGTGTGTTATATTCTCCAACATTAATTTCACATTTCCACAAACTTCAAAGTGTTTCCTTTCAAATGGTATCAAGAATATGCATATTCTTGCTTCAGGTCCTGAGCTACAGGCAGTTAGATTTGGGAATGTAATTTTAGGCGAAAATGGAAAAAAAGGGTCCAATCCTTAAGAGGGTGGCTGTGTTACATATTCTGTAAGAGCCTTCGGAAAGTATTTAGACGCCTTGACTTTTTCCACATTTTGTTACGTTACAGCCTTATTCTAAAATGGATTCAATATTTATTTTTCTCTCAGCAATCTACACACAATACCCCATAATGACAAAGCAAAAACAGGTTTTAAGAATTTTTATCAAATTTATTCAACCTAAAAAACAGAAATACCTTATTTACATAAGTATTCAGACCCTTTGCTATGAGACTCGAAATTGAGCTCAGATGCATCCTGTTTCCATTGATCATACTTGAGATGTTTCTACAACTTGATTGAGTCCACCTGTGGTAAATTCAATTGATTGGACATTATTTGGAAAGGCACACACCTGTCTATATATGGTCCCACAGCTGACAGTGCATGTCAGAGTAAACACCAAGCCATGAGGTCGAATAAATTGTCCGTAGAGCTCAGAGACACGATTGTGTCGAGGCACAATTTTTATGCAGCATTGAAGGTTCCCAAGAACACAGTGGCCTCCATCATTCTTACATGGAAGACGTTTGGAACCACCAAGTCATTATGGGGTATTGTGTCTAGATTGATAACGGGGGGGAAAACGATTTAATCAATTTTAGAATAAGACTGTAATGTAAGAAAATGTGGAAAAGGTCAAGGGGTCTGAATATTTTCCGAATGCACTATATATGCTTGTATGAACACTGGTACTGTAGATGCTATTGACTCATACTGTATGTAATAATGAGCCTTAGGTTATAGGTTCAGCCCTACGGTCAATTGCCATTCTGCGTCCCAATGAGACACCATCAGCATCTCCTAAGATTGTTCCAAGTTAGCTTTCTATCTACTTGATTATACAGTAATGGAGGAAATTTACCTTACTTAAGCACTTACTTGAATTTTGATCAATCCATACATGCTTGAACAGCACAACAAAGCCTGAGGAAGGGCCCAATAAATGCTATGTCTGTCTGTCTGTCTGTCTGTCTGTCTGTCTGTCTGTCTGTCTGTCTGTCTGTCTGTCTGTCTGTCTGTCTGTCTGTCTGTCTGTCTGTCTGTCTGTCTGTCTGTCTGTCTGTCTGTCTGTCTGTCTGTCTGTCGTGTGTGTGTGGACTTGCTTAGTGGGAAATCGACTAGTCATGTCCATTTTCAATGGACTCAGCATAGCTTGTCTGAGGGTGGGCAAATTACCTGGAACAAAAGTATGAGGTTCTTGTATCTGTTCTGTTAATAATGGCCCCAGGTAAATTACACTATTCCATGACTGGGATTCAACGGCAACGTCCGTAAGAATTTTACCACAGCTGTTATTTTCCAAATACTACCTACGCATGCATACCTGGAAGTAGTAACATTGATGAAGCAGAAACAGTCAGGTACCCAGCAAAGTTTAACTAGCTGGACTAGATAGATTTTAGGTGTTACAAAGCAAATCACCCCGTGGGTTGGACTGTTGAACTCCGTTCTACTAGGCTACTTTCTATACCTTTACGGCTCTTTACGGCCCTGGTGTTAAGGCCGATCTCCTGGTCCAGCCTATTGTACATCAAGGTGAATATGTGTTACAAAACAAATAGGCCCCTGGGTTTGTTGAGTGTTTCACTCCCCTCTACTACTTCTATACCTTACGGCTCTTTACGGCCCTGGTGTTTACGTCTATCTCATGTTCCAGACGACTCTGGGTGTGGAGCAAGGCCTCGCGAAGCAGGGAGCTCTCTTGGCTCTCCGTCTCCAGCTCGGTCCTCAGCATATCCAGCCTGGACTGGAGTTGCTGGCCCGCCGCCTGGCTCTCCCTGGGCAGGGGAGGGGAGGGAAGCAGAGGGGGAGGACAGATGTAATACAGACACTTATCAATGATCAAATCACCCTAACTACAATCCTGTTTCAAGTCACTTGAGGCAGGTGGGTTTTCTAATCATCAATCAAATGAGTCAACACATTACGTAAACACCAACCAATAAAAGTAGGCAAAATAAATAGTTGACTCTTTGTGTTGCTCCAACAGTAGCATCTCTCTTATAACTGAATTACTATTGAAGCAGCTAGCGGGTGATTGGTTGGTAAGAGTGTGGTGCTAGCAATGCCAAGTTATTTGGTACAATTTCTGCAGGGATTACATACACATTATAAAAATGTATGCACTCACTGTACTGTATATTGCTTTGTATAAAAGTGTCTGCAAAGTGGCATATTTGTAGTACACTATTGAGGAAAGGGATCTATTTCATGGCCCTGTATTCCCTTCTTTTATTTCCCTACCTGAGAGTAGTCATTTCTCTATGCTGCTGCTGCAGTAGGGTTTCACTTCGCTGGGCATGGCTGTGCTGTCGGGCCATGCAGCTCCGGAGCAGCTCCAGGTCTGCATGACGCAAAGAAGCCAGACTGGCCCTCTCCTCCTGGGGCAGGTGCTGCAGGGACACACACCCCTGCAGCTGGCCCTCGCTCAACTCCAGAGCATCGCACAGCGCCCGTGCCAGATCCAGGTACTGAGAGAGAGAGAGGGAGAGAGAGAGCGAGAGAGAAAAAGAGAGAGAAAGAGAGAGAGAGAGAGAGAGAGAGAGAGAGAGAGAGAGAGAGAGAGAGAGAGAGAGAGAGAGAGAGAGAGAGAGAGAGAAAGAGAAAGAAAAATAGAGAGAGAGACAAAGACAGAATGAGAGGAGTAATTGATGATTATTTGAATCAAGTAGGTGCTGGGCTAGGACAAAAACCTGCACACCCTGTGGCTCTCTTGGGTTAGAATTGAAGAACACTGCAGCCCAGTCACCCGTAGATGGCAATGGGGATACATTCTGCTAAATGTCATATAGCTGTCATAGCCACCCACACTCTCCCCCTGAGAGCATCCTTCCACTCACTGTCCTCTCGCTGAGGTCCAGGGCGTCTGATAGGTCCAGTCTGGCTGTGCGCTCCAGGGTCTCCTCCCCGAATGCTCCAGGGAGTGGCCAGCCACTCTAGATTGAAATGATCATGTAACATATGACATTACACAATACGTTGATAATCATAGTCATTGGCATTAAGATGAATTTCTCAGCAGAGTGAGTATTGGGACGTGTTCATTGGGTGCATTTAATGAAAAACTTTTAATACATTTTGCAATGGAAAAAGAAAATAAGTAACCATCTGTCTTATGTAACCATACCAAACGTAACATATCATACTAATTTGAGTTCCCGGATTTACGTTTACTATGTTACGGTTAGTCTATGAGACCAGGCTGGGTCAGGTGCTTACCACTGCAGACCTCGGTGTGCTGAGTTTGCTCGCCTCACTCCCTGCTTGTTTCTTAGGTGCCCCCTGCTGGGTGAAGCGCTCTGACGGAACAAACAGTTACCCAAATATCAGAGAAGAGGAACACTTTGGAGGACACAAAGTTTTATAGTCTCCTAAGTCATTTAAATACATATGTAGACAATGTACAATGACATTGACCAAGGCATAGAGATAGGGAGCAGCACAAAAACAGCATATTAAAAAAATATATATTTTCCCTACTTAACAAAAAAAAATGTTATCTGAGATAATCTGATATGGGGTCTTAGGGCCCCTGGTCCCTGCCCTAATTAATCCTGCAATAGCCTTCGCCGTGTTCAATTATATCACATGGGAGCAAAACCTTCTTTCTATATTCATAGAGTTTTGACCTTGCTTACTCAGGGGCCATGTTTGCTCCAAAGCTCCGATCCTGGCCCTCATCTCTGACAGAGCCTCCCTCTGATGCTGAATCACCTCCTTGTGTCGATAACCTCTGGACTTTGACCCCTGCTTGGCATACTCCCCAGGAGCGGTGACAGTGGCCATTTCCTGGACACAAAGGGAGAATAAAATGACATTTGAATCATATTCTTAACTCATGATAGGGTCTAGAGTTTTCCTCTGAGAGGTTCAGCTCAGGATTTCACAACTCAGAGGTAGAGGTGGGGGACAACACTAAGTGGACTATGGTTGTAGCCAAAAAGTCAATTGACATGAAGGAAGAGCTGGATGCATCACCAAATGATTGAGTATGTGTATAATGCTGAAGAGTGGTAAGTACAAAGTAGGAGGATGAGTTGAGCCTCTCACACTGAAAAGAAGACCCCAAAGGTTTAGAATGCAGCTGGACACATATTCAATCTCTCCCTGTCCCAGTCTGTTGTCCCCACATGCTTCAAGATGGCCACCATTGTTCCTGTACCCAAGAATACAAAGGTAACTGAACTAAATTACCATTGCCCCGTAGCACTCACTTCTGTTATCATGAAGTGCTTTGAGAGACAAGTCAAGGATCATATCACCTCCAGCTTACCTGTCACCCTAGACCCAATTCAATTTGCTTACCGCCCCAATAGGTCCACAGAGGATGCAATCGCCATCACACTACACTGCCCTATCTCATCTGGACAAGATAAATACCTATGTAAGAATGCTGTTCATTGACTACAGCTCAGCATTCAACACCATAGTGCCCTTCAAGCTCATCATTAAGCTTGAGGCCCTCAACCCTGTGCAATTGCGTCCTGGACTTCCTGACGGTCCGCCCCAGGTGGTGAAGGTAGGAAACAACATCTCCACTTCGCTGATCCTCAACACTGGGGCCCCACAAGGGTGCGTGCTCAGCCCCCTCCTGTACTCCCTGTTCACCCATGACTGTGTGGCTATGCACGCCTCCAACTCAATCATCAAGTTTGCAGACAATACAACAGTAGTAGGCTTGATTACCAACAATGACGAGTCAGCCTCCAGGGAGGAGGTGAGGGCTCTCGGAGTGCGGTGTCAGGAAAATAACCTCTCCCTCAACGTCAACAAAACAAAGGAGATGATCATGGACTTCAGGAAACAGCAGAGGGAGCACCCCCCTATCCACATCGATGGGACAGCAGTGGAGAAGGTAGAAAGTTAAGTTCCTTGGCGTACACATCATGGACAAACTGAAATGGTCCACCCACACAGAGAGTGTTTTTTTATTTTTATTTCACCTTTATTTAACCAGGTAGGCTAGTTGAGAACAAGTTCTCATTTGCAACTGCGACCTGGCCAAGATAAAGCATAGCAGTGTGAACAGACAACACAGAGTTACACATGGAGTAAACAATAAACAAGTCAATAACATGGTAGAAAAAAAGAGAATCTATATACAATGTGTGCAAAAGGCATGAGGTAGGCAATAAATCGAATAATTACAATTTAGCAGATTAACACTGGAGTGATAAATCATCAGATGATCATGTGCAAGAAGAGATACTGGTACTGGTGTGCAAAAGAGCAGAAAAGTAAATAAATAAAAGCAGTATGGGGGGTGAGGTAGGTAAATTGGGTGGGTAGTTTACAGATGGACTATGTACAGCTGCAGCGATCGGTTAGCTGCTCGGATAGCAGATTTTTAAAGTTGTTGAGGGAGATAAAAGTCTCCAACTTCAGAGATTTTTGCAATTCGTTCCAGTCGCAGGCAGCAGAGAACTGGAAGGAAAGGCGTCCAAATGAGGTTTTAGCTTTAGGGATGATCAGTGAGATACACCTGCTGGAGCGCGTGCTGCGGGTGGGTGTAGCCATCGTGACCAGTGAACTGAGATAAGGCGGCACTTTACCTAGCATAGCCTTGTAGATGACCTGGAGCCAGTGGGTCTGACGACGAACATGTAGCGAGGGCCAGCCGACTAGGGCATACAGGTCGCAGTGGTGGGTCGTATAAGGTGCTTTAGTAACAAAACGAATGGCACTGTGATAAACTGCATCCAGTTTGCTGAGTAGAGTGTTGGAAGCTATTTTGTAGATGACATCGCCGAAGTCGAGGATCGGCAGGATAGTCAGTTTTACTAGGGTAAGTTTGGCGGCGTGAGTGAAGGAGGCTTTGTTGCGGAATAGAAAGCCGATTCTTGATTTGATTTTGGATTGGAGATGTTTGATATGAGTCTGGAAGGAGAGTTTGCAGTCTAGCCAGACACCTAGGTACTTATAGATGTCCACATATTCTAGGTCGGAACCGTCCAGGGTGGTGATGCTAGTCGGGCGTGCGGGTGCAGGCAGCGAACGGTTGAAAAGCATGCATTTGGTTTTACTAGCGTTTAAGAGCAGTTGGAGGCCACGGAAGGAGTGTTGTATGGCATTGAAGCTCGTTTGGAGGTTAGATAGCACAGTGTCCAGGGAAGGGCCGGAAGTATATAGAATGGTGTCGTCTGCGTAGAGGTGGATCAGGGAATCGCCCGCAGCAAGAGCAACATCATTGATGTATACAGAGAAAAGAGTCGGCCCGAGAATTGAACCCTGTGGTACCCCCATAGAGACTGCCAGAGGACCGGACAACATGCCCTCCGATTTGACACACTGAACTCTGTCTGCAAAGTAGTTGGTGAACCAGGCAAGGCAGTCATTAGAAAAACCGAGGCTACTGAGTCTGCCGATAAGAATATGGTGATTGACAGAGTCGAAAGCCTTGGCCAGGTCGATGAAGACGGCTGCACAGTAATGTCTTTTATCGATGGCGGTTATGATGTCGTTTAGTACCTTGAGCGTGGCTGAGGTGCACCCGTGACCGGCTCGGAAACCGGATTGCACAGCGGAGAAGGTACGGTGGGATTCGAGATGGTCAGTGATCTGTTTGTTGACTTGGCTTTCGAAGACCTTAGATAGGCAGGGCAGGATGGATATAGGTCTGTAACAGTTTGGGTCCAGGGTGTCTCCCCCTTTGAAGAGGGGGATGACCGCGGCAGCTTTCCAATCCTTGGGGATCTCAGATGATACGAAGGAGAGGTTGAACAGGCTGGTAATAGGGGGTGCGACAATGGCGGCGGACAGTTTCAGAAATAGGGGGTCCAGATTGTCAAGCCCAGCTGATTTGTATGGGTCCAGGTTTTCCAGCTCTTTCAGAACATCTGCTATCTGGATTTGGGTAAAGGAGAAGCTGGGGAGGCTTGGGCGAGTAGCAGCGGGGGGGGCGGGGCTGTTGGCCAAGGTTGGAGTCGCCAGGAAGAAGGCATGGCCAGCCATTGAGAAATGCTTGTTGAAGTCTTCGATTATCACGGATTTATCGGTGGTGACCGTGTTACCTAGCCTCAGTGCAGTGGGCAGCTGGGAGGAGGTGCTCTTGTTCTCCATGGACTTTACAGTATCCCAGAACTTTTTGGAGTTAGAGCTACAGGATGCGAATTTCTGCTTGAAAAAGCTGGCCTTTGCTTTCCTGACTGACTGCGTGTATTGGTTCCTGACTTCCCTGAACAGTTGCATATCGCGGGGGCTCTTCGATGCTATTGCAGTTCGCCACAGGATGTTTTTGTGCTGGTCGAGGGCAGTCAGGTCTGGAGTGAACCAAGGGCTATATCTGTTCTTGGTTCTGCATTTTTTGAACGGAGCATGCTTGTCTAATATGGTGAGGAAGTAACATTTAAAGAATGACCAGGCATCCTCAACTGACGGGATGAGGTCAATATCCTTCCAGGGTACCCGGGCCAGGTCGATTAGAAAGGCCTGCTCGCAGAAGTGTTTTAGGGAGCGTTTGACAGTGATGAGGGGTGGTCGTTTAACCGCAGACCCGTGGCGGATACAGGCAATGAGGCAGTGATCGCTGAGATCTTGATTGAAGACAGCAGAGGTGTATTTGGAGGGCAGGTTGGTCAGGATAATGTCTATTAGGGTGCCCATGTTTACGGATTTAGGGTTGTACCTGGTGGGTTCCTTGATGATTTGTGTGAGATTGAGGGCATCAAGCTTGGATTGTAGGACTGCCGGGGTGTTAAGCATATCCCAGTTTAGGTCACCTAACAGAACAAACTCTGAAGCTAGATGGGGAGCGATCAATTCACAGATGGTGTCCAGGGCACAGCTGGGAGCTGAGGGGGGTCGGTAGCAGGCGGCAACAGTGAGAGACTTATTTCTGGAGAGATTAATTTTTAAAATTAGAAGTTCGAACTGTTTGGGCATAGACCTGGAAAGTATGACAGAACTTTGCAGGCTATCTCTGCAGTAGATTGCAACTCCTCCCCCTTTGGCAGTTCTATCTTGACGGAAAGTGTTATAGTTGGGTATGGAAATCTCAGAATTTTTGGTGGCCTTCCTAAGCCAGGATTCGGACACGGCAAGGACATCAGGATTGGCAGAGTGTGCTAAAGCGGTGAGTAAGGCAAACTTAGGGAGGAGGCTTCTGATGTTGACATGCATGAGGCCAAGGCTTTTTCGATCGCAGAAGTCAACAAATGAGGGTGACTGGGGACATGCAGGGCCTGGGTTTACCTCCACATCACCCGAGGAACAGAGGAGTAGTAGGATGAGGGTGCGGCTAAAGGCTATCAAAACTGGTCGCCTAGAGCGTTGGGGACAAAGAATAAAAGGAGCAGATTTATGGGCGTGGTAGAATAGATTCTGGGCATAATGTGCAGACAGGGGTATGGAGGGGCGCGGGTACAGCGGAGGCAAGCCCAGGCACTGGGTGATGATAAGAGAGGTTGTATCTCTGGACATGCTGGTCTCAATGGGTGAGGTCACCGCATGTGTGGGGGGTGGGACAAAGGGGGTATCAGAGGTACGGAGAGTGGAACTACAGGGTCCATTGCAAACCAAAACAATGACAATGAAAACTATCCTGAACAACAGTATGCAAGGCATTTTGATATTTGAGAGAGACATACAATAAGGCATAAAGTGATTGCAGGTCTTGATTGGGAGAGCTAGCTAAAACAACAGGTAAGATAACAGCAGCAATAACAGGGTGCTAGTCTGACACAGCAACAACAGGTAAAAATGGCGATGACTAGGCAGAGAGGGTCGGATTAACTACACACAGATCCTGAGTTAAAGCACAGAGCCGACAGATAAGACACAAATAAACAGAATGGAGTACCGTGAATTAATGGACAGTCAAGCATGCATCAGCTATGTAGCCAAGTGATCATAGTGTCCAGGGGGCAGCCGTAGATGGAGCAGAGGAGGCCTCCACTAAGCTAGCACGCGGCGTGTAAAGTTAGTAGCCCGGGGGGTGGTCTGCTCAGACGGAGGGGGTCTGCTCAGACGTGGTTGTGTCGACAGAGAATCCAAGCCAGATGGCGATGGCGAAAGAGAGGTTGTGAATTGTAGAATAGTGTTTGCTAACTGGTGCTAGCTTCGTGGCAGTGGCAGTGGCACTAGCTCTTCAGCTAGCCGGCAGATGGGCCTAGCTCGAGGCTAGCTCAAGGCTAACTGGTGCTTGCTTCGGGACAGAGGTGTTAGCCAGTAGTAGCCACTCGGTTGCAGCTAGCTAGCTGTGATGATACGGTGTAATTGTCCAGAGCTTGCGTCAGGAATCCGGTGATGTGGTAGAGAAAAAGCAGTCCTATATGCTCTGGGTTGATATCGCGCTTGCAGCTAGCCGGCAGATGGGCCTAGCTCGAGGCTAGCTCAAGGCTAACTGGTGCTTGCTTCGGGACAGAGGTGTTAGCCAGTAGTAGCCACTCGGTTGCAGCTAGCTAGCTGTGATGATACGGTGTAATTGTCCAGAGCTTGCGTCAGGAATCCGGTGATGTGGTAGAGAAAAAGCATTCCTATATGCTCTGGGTTGATATCGCGCTGCAGCTAGCCGGCAGATGGGCCTAGCTCGAGGCTAGCTCAAGGCTAACTGGTGCTTGCTTCGGGACAGAGGTGTTAGCCAGTAGTAGCCACTCGGTTGCAGCTAGCTAGCTGTGATAATACGGTGTAATTGTCCAGAGCTTGCGTCAGGAATCCGTGTGGAATCCGTGTGAGGGAGAGGTGTGGTGAAGAAGGCAACAGCGCCTCTTCAACCTCAGGAGGCTGAAGAAACCCTCACAAACTTTTACAGATGCACAATTGAGAGCATCCCGTCGGGCTGTATCACCGCCTGGTACGGCAACTGCACCGCCCACAACCGCAGGGCTCTCCAGAGGACGGTGCGGTTTGCACAACGCATCACCGGGGGCAAACTACCTGCCCTCCAGGATACCTACAGCACCCGATGTCACAGGAAGACCAAAAAGATCATCAAGGACAACAACCACCCAAGCCACTGCCTGTTCACCCCGCTAGCATCCAGAAGGCGAGGTCAGTACAGGTGCATCAAAGCTGGGACAGAGAGACAGACAAACAACTTCTATCTCAAGGCCATCAGACTGTTCAACAGCCATCACTAGCACAGAGAGGATGCTGTCCACATACAGACTTGAAATCACTGGCCATTTTAATAAATAATAATAATAATAATACATTTAATAAACACTAGTCACGTTAATAATGCCACTTTAATAATGTTTACATATCTTGCATTACCCATGTATATACTGTATTCTATACTATATATTGCATCTTAGCCGATGCCGCTCTGTCATTGCTCATCCATATATTATATTTATATATTCTTATTCCATTCCTATACTTAGATTTGTGTGTATGAGGTATCTGTTGTGGAATTGCTAGATATTACTTGTTAGATATTGCTGCACTGTCGGAACTAAAGTGGCAAGAAAAAGTATGTGAACCTTTAGGAAATATCTGGATGTCTGCATAAATTGGTCATAAAATTAGATCTGATCTTCATCTAAGTCACAACCACAGACAAACTAATAACACTAATTATTGTATTTTTCTTGTCTATATTGAATATATAATTTAAACATTCACAGTGTAGGTTGGAAAAAGTATGTGAACCCCAAGGCTAATGAGTTCTGCAAAAGCTAATTGGAGTCAGGAGTCAGCTAACCTGGAGTACAATCATTGAGATGAGATTGGAGATGTTGGTTAGAGCTGCCTTGCCCAATAAAAACCACTTGCAAAATTTGAGTTTGCTATTCACAAGAAGCATTGCCTGATGTGAACCATGCCTCGAACAAAAGAGATCTCATAAGACCCTAGATTAAGAATTGTTGACTTGCATAAAGCTGAAAGGGTTATAAAAGTATCTCTAAAAACCTTGATATTCATCAGTCCACGGTAAGACAAATTGTCTATAAATGGAGAAAGTTCAGCACTGTTGCTACTCTCCCTAGGAGTGGCTGTCCTGTAAAGATGACTGCAAGAGCACAGCGGAGAATTCTCAATGAGGTTAAGAAGAATCCTAGAGTGTCAGCTAAAGACTTATAGAAATCTCTGGAACATGCTAACATCTCTGTTGACGAGTCTATGATACGTAAAACACTAAACAAGAATGGTGTTCATGGGAGGACACCACGGAAGAATCCACTGCTGTCCAAAAAAAACATTGCTGCACGTCTGAAGTTCGCAAAAGAGCACCTGGATGTTCCACAGTGCTACTGGCAAAATATTCTGTGGACAGATGAAACTAAAGTTAAGTTGTTTGGAAGGAACACACAAAACTATGTGTGTAGAAAAAAAGGCACAGCACACCAACATCAAAACCTCATCCCAACTGTAAAGTATGGTGAAGGGAGCATCATGATTTGGAGCTGCTTTGCTGCCTCAGGGCCTGGACAGCTAGCGATCATCGACAGAAAAACGAATTCCCAAGTTTACAAGACATTTTGCAGGAGAATGTAAGGCTATCTGTCCGCCAATTGAAGCTCAACAGAAGTTGGGTGATGCAACGGGACAATGACCCAAAACACATAATTAAATTAACAACAGAACAGCTTCAACAGAAGAAAATACGCCTTCTGGAGTGGCCCAGTCAGAGACCTGACCTCAACCCGATTGAGATGCTGTGGCAAGACCTCAAGAGAGCAGTGCACACCAGACACCCCAAGAATATTGCTGAACTGAAACAGTTTTGTAAAGAGGAATGGTCCAAAATTCCTCCTGACCGTCGTGCAGGTCTGATCCGTAACTACAGAAAACGTTTGGATGAGGTTATTGCTGCCAAAGAAGGGTCAACCAGTTATTAAATCCAAGGGTTCACATACTTTTCCCACCCTGCACTGTGAATGTTTACACGGAGTGTTCAATAAAGACAGGAAAACGTATAATTGTTTGTGTGTTATTAGTTTAAGCAGACTGTTTGTCTATTGTTGTGAATTAGATGATCAGATCAAATGTTATGACCAATTTATGCAGAAGTCCAGGAAATTCCAAAGGGTTCACATACTTTTTCTTGCCATTGTAGGAGAACAAGCATTTCGCTACACGTGCAATAACATCTGCTAACCATGTGTAACAGTATAACTTTAGACCGTCCCCTCGCGAACCAGGGACCCTCTGCACACATCAACAACAGTCACCCACGAAGCGTCGTTACCCATCGCTCCACAAAGGCCGCGGCCCTTGCAGAGAAAGGGGAACCACTACTTCTAGGTTTCAGAGCAAGTGACGTAACTGATTGAAACACTATTAGCGCGTACCCGCTAACTAGCTAGCCATTTCACATCCGTTACACTCACCCCCCTTTCAACCTCCTCCTTTTTCCGCAGCAACCAGTGATCCGGGTCAACAGCATCAATGTAACAGTTTAACTTTATGGCGTCCCCTCACCCCGACCCGGGTGCGCACCACCCCTAACTAACTAGCTAGCCATTTCACATCCGTTACACATGTGTATGTGACCAATAAAATGTTATTTGAATTGACTACGACAGTAGGGAGGTGTCCTTCTATTACCCCAAAGATATGACCCACATCTACACCCTGTTACAATTGATCACTAGCTTTTAGATAAAGCGATTCATACACGGGTCGCGAACACATCTCACTAACAAATTATTCATTTAGAAAAATGCACATTTATATTTTAATCTATTATATTTCATTCTCCATTCTCTGGTGTCATGGCTATACATCCACTAATATTCCTTTATACAATTAAGGTTTCAGATTTGTGTTTTGGACTCATATCAAGCAATGGCGCTTCTGTTAATGCGCAAATCATTTGACTGCTGGCATCTTGCAGGTTGAGATTCTTTTTGGCTGTGCTTTATGAAAAGATCCAAGCTGTTACTAGACTATGACGTGTGATTTCTTTGTGTTGCTATGAGTGAAATCGAAGGAAATTATATTGACTTGTCAAAAATGCATAGAAATGCACCTCCATTGAGTTCAATGACTCGGTGGACGTTGACTTGAGCTCCTTTCCAGCCAAGTGTCCTTGACTGCAGATCTGTGGCTGATCGTATGAAACACACTCAGGGACACAACGCTTGTCATTGTGGTCTGTTGTGTGAGTCAGCAAGTTCGAATGCATCACCTACTGACACAATGCAATGTTCCCGAGCCTATTGACTATAACACGGGTACTAAAACAAGAGTCTGAATGGCTATTTTGTAGAAGTGAGTGATTGAGTGACACACACGCGCACACACGGACGGACGGACGGACGGACGGACGGACGGACAGACAGACAGACACACACACACACACACACACACACAAATACAGTTTGTGTAACAAACACAAGCCTAAATCATGTCTGGGCAGTACGAAGCTGTTGAGGCCCTCTATTTTCCATTTAGAGAGACAAACAGCAGATAAATGAGTGTCCTGGGGAATACAAAGGAGTCGTATCATGTTGTACTGTACTGTTGTTATGGTTTACGACAAGGTGCTGCTTTACATGCGAGTGTGTTGTCAGGATGCGAGGCACATGCCATTAAACATAGTGATGCACAATGTCATATAATGTATCTCCTGCTTCTCCAGTGTCCTGATAGGAGGGGGAATAGGAGATGGTCTCTTCCTCTGAGTGTTGATTGTACTGAGTAAGAGGCGTGTCACCACAGCACAAGATCATTATCAGCAGAACCTGTTCAAACTGGCTTTTCTTTGAGGAAACAGAGACACCCTCCAGCGTTTACTGAACCAGACAGCTAAATATCAGACCTCTTTTTTCAGTAACGTATTCAAGTGTATGTGTGGTGAACCTATGATGCTGCAGATTTTTTCCATATTGTTGTGTGCCTCGTGCTTCATTTGATTCCTCTCTTGCCTTCAGTTGATCAATGCGGTTGGAGAGTGCAATCCTCTTAGCCTGGTCCCAGATATGTTTGTCCTTTATAGCATAGTCAACTCCTATGGTTGTTGTCTGGCATGATAACCACCGTATGAGTCGATGAGACAGCACATACACATCTGGGACCAGACTACAAACACCTGGTGTCCCTGGTCTAAATCTAAATCAACCAGTTCACCAAAAGCCAGGAGACACGGCGGCCCTCGAGGACCAGAGGTGTACACCACTGGCCCTGTATTCCTAAAGCGTCTCAGAGTAGGGAGTACAAGGATCAGGTTCCCCCTTGGGTTCACTCATTATAATCTAAAAGTCAAAACTGATCCTAAATCAGCACTCCTACTCTGAGATTCTTTGTGAATATGGGCCTTTATGAAATTCCACTCGCCTTTGTGTGTGGTGGTATGCAGGTGACAACAGAGTAGTGGACAGGCTGGGTCTGCTCTGGGTTTGTCCTCTGTTCCTTCATCTCTCTCTCTGCCCTGAGACTCTTCTCCAGGTCCACCTGACAAAGCCTGGTAGGACACAACACATTAGATAAAATCAAATCATATCATAAAATATACGATAGGACACAACGCATCAGCCCTTCACTACATGCTGGCTGGCTGCTTGCTATCTTAATGACCCTAATATAGCTACTACATTACTTTGTACTTATGCCATTTCAAGGTAAATATATATTTTTTGCTCAAATTGTATTATATCGTGGCGAGAAACCACGAGAGAGTTTAAATGTATTGGTTCTTCACATTTGTACACATATGATATTACATTTGAGGATTCCACATTACAAATCCAATGTAACCGATGGGGATTGGTAACCTCACTCCTCAGCTTTAAATGTCTCCCCCCGCACCTACCTCAGACCTACCTCAATTCATCCCTCACTTTCTCAAGCTCCTCCCCTTTCTGCTCCACGAGTTGTGACATCAGCATTAGCTTCTGAGTGAGAATGCTCAGTTGGACCCTCTGATCCACAACCAGAGCCTTAAGCTGCTCCAACTGTAGTTTCTGCTGCTCACTGAGCTCCCCTGCAGAATACACACAGTTAAGCATTCACACACACACACACACACACACGCACACACACACACACACACACACACACAAGCGCACACAAGCGCACACAATGTGAGACTGCTATGTTATCAGACAAAAATGTGCTTCTGCTGAATGTGATCTGACATATCCAGGTAACTGCCAAAATAAAGGAAACACCAACATAAAGTGTCTTAATAGAGCATTGGGCCACCACGAGACAGAACATCATTTGGTGTTTTGTTGATGGTGAAAAACAATGTCTCAGGCGCCACTCCAGAATCTCCCATAAGTGTTCAATTGGGTTGAGATCTGGTGACTGAGGCAGCCATGACATTTGGTTTACATTGTTTTTATGCTCATCAAGTCATTCTGTGACCACTTGTGCCCAGTGGATGGGGGCATTGTCATTCTATGGGGGCATAGCCATGGTAGCCAATGTAATGGCCGGCCCAGCATTTTTATACATGACCCTAAGCATGATGGGATCTTCATTGCTTAATTAACTAAGGAACCACACCTGTGTGGAAGCACTTGCTTTCAATATTCTTTGTATCATTGTTTCATTTACATACTGCCACAATTTTTTTATAAATTTGAAAACCATAATATACTGAAGGGATGGATCAACAGAGATTGTGAGATTGCACCTGTCATGTCTGTTATCCTGGCATTGGCTGCAGCCAGGTCACGACTCAAAGCCACGATGAGGTCACCTTGGCTACATGTTTCCAGCTGAGACTGGGCCAAGTCTGCCCTGGAGAGATGAGAACAAGGAAAACAAGAGGAGGGTATTTTAGTTAACAAACTAGAAATATGGAATGGTTGAACAAAAAGTAAATCTGTACACGTTTCGACCCCAAACTGGGGCTTCCTCAGTAGAATGTTCGACCATGTTTAGCCTGATTAATCCACTTACTCATAATTCCACAGCTTCACTACGGACACATGCACATGCACCCGCACGCACACACACGCAGTCCCTAACCCCTAACCCGTACCCTAACCCGTAGCCTAACCCTAACCTGAAAACCTAACCTTAATCCTGACCCTAAAACTAACCCTAGTTCCTAACCCTTAACCTAACACTAATTCTAACCTTATCCCTAAACCCGTAGAAATAGCATTTGACCTTGTGGGGACTAACAAAAAGTCCCCAGTTGGTCCAAAAAAAAATGTTTACTATTCTTGTGGGGACTTCTGGTCCCCACAAGTATAGTTAAACACATCCACACACACACACACACACGCACACAGACACACACAGACACACACAGACTGAAACAAGGCCTTATATCACCATATTTGAAAGAGATAACTGTGGTAATATAAATTAGCTGTAAAAAATAAGTCTGCATGATCATTAATCTAAGATTTAAAAGACACATGCTGCACTGTAGCTCTACTATACTGTGTTTTCAGAAATGGACACCAGGGACTCTCATAGGCTTATCTTTAACTGGAATGCAGTGGCACACATGGGATGGGATAAGAAGACCTCAGATTACATTTAGGAATCAGTGCCTGGGCCTTCAGAAGTAATCCTCCGATTGGTTTGAGACAAGAGGGTCGTTTCACAGACTGATCCCTATATGGATCATATATATCAGAGTCATTATATAAGAAAAGCATGAGTCGTGACTCACGCATATATTTCTGGCCTCATGAATTATTCATGAGGAAAGCACAGTGTGAGCATGGGGATGTTTGCTGAGTGATGACGTCACTCCTTTGTGGAAGATGGCAAGAAGTACCATGGTGTGAATACACAGAGACAGCATCTAAGGTGAATAACCTTACATTAAAACATTTGGAGGTTGCATACATTATGATTTACAATCAAAACTGTTGATGTATTGCATCAGATTTACTATAAAATGTGGTAAGGTCCCTCTAGTTAAATGTCAGTAATAGTCTGTGCCTATTGGGGAATGTTTCCACTACTTAGTCTCATCAATATTGAGGCCATCTAATAAGTTGAAAACCCCCTCTTTACCTGAGCGAAGTGATATTACCCTCCAGGGCTGCTACCTCTGAGGCCTGTTTAGTATGTGTCTCCAGGGGACTGGTACTCATCACAGGCCTACTACTCTCCAGATTCCCCTCCAACGCTGTGGAGAGTTAGAAGACATTATAAAGGCTCATACATGGTTAAAACAAGTTATAAAGCATTATATCTGCACCCTGTAAGTATTTAAGTATCCGATTCTCTGGGTCTTTCCTGAAAAATAGACACCAGCTGGTCAGATTCAATGTTCACTTCAGCCCTTCCAGAACCACCTGTACAGGATCCCCACAAGGCTCTATCATCTTGCCGGTGCTATTCACCCTGTACACAGACGACTGTAGGAGCTCGGACCCAGAGATTACGTTCATTAAGTACTTTGATGACACAGTAATAATAGACAGGCAATCCAGAGGGGCGCCTCCAGGCTGAAATCGACAGGTTTCCACTGTAGTGTAACCAGAACTACCTGCACCTCAATGCAACCAAAACCAAAGACCTGGTCATTGACTTTAGAAGAGACCAACCTACCATCCCAGCGCTGGAGGTTAACGGACACATCATTAAACAAGGAGAAGACTACAAACACCTAGGAATCATCATCAACAACAAGCTCTTCTTCAAAAGAAGCACTGAACAAATTCACTCAAAATTTCAACAACCCCTGTTCTTTCTACAGAAATTGAGGAAGTTTAATGTACACCAATCAATCCTCCAATAATTTTATAACTGCTTTATAGAATCCATCATAGCTTTTAATGTTGTAGGGTGGTTTGGTGCTCTAGGGAACACAAGCCTGAACCCACTGAACAGGGTAATACGAATCAGTGAGAAGGTCATTGGAGCAAGCCAGGACCCCTCAGTGACATTTACAAAAAAAGAGTGAGGAAGAAGGGATAACAAATAGCTTTTGACACCCATACAAACTGAAGAGATCAACTTCTAGTTTTGTGCCAAAAACCGGAGAGCAACTTCTGTCTGGTGAAGTCCACAAAGCATATTGCATGTAACAAACAGTTACATGACCTACAACATAGTCAAGCAAGTTCATGTCTACGACATCTTCGGACCACTAATCAACTATTGATTTAGAACCACGGAGAGTTACCGCGAGTAGCAAAGAAAACAGGAGCTGCCTTCACTATTCCAGCACCATTTCAACTTCAATATTTCAACATTATCAAATCACCTATGCTTATTCTAGTACAGTGGCAACTAAAAGATACCAAAACAATTTAGTCCAATCAACTTAAACTAAATAGAATGTGGCTGTCGATGGTTCTGATTTCTGTGTGTCTGTGTTGACGCACCAATGTCTTCCTCCTCTCTTTAATGTTGACGAAACGGTCTATTTCTCTTTTTTGTTGTCCTAGGCTACCTGGCTAAAAATAGCTTAAACCTCTACGGGATCGGTTCCCCCCGCGGGACGGTTGAGCTAACGTTGGCTAATGTGATTAGCATGAGGTTGCAAGTAACAAGAACATTTCCCAGGACATAGACATATCTGATATGGGCAGAAAGCTTAAATTCTTGTTAATCTAACTGCATTGTCCAATTTACAGTAGCTGTTACAGTGAAATAATACCATGCTATTGTCTGAGGAGAGTGCACAGTTATGAACTTGAAAATGTATTAATAAACCAATTAGGCACATTTGGGCAGTCTTGATACAACATTTTGAACAGAAATTCAGTGGTTCATTGAATCAGTCTAAAACTGTGCACATACACTGCTGCTATCTAGTGGCCAAAATCTAAATTGTGCCTAACCTGGGATATAACATTTTGGCCTTTCTCTTGCATTTCAAAGATGATTTTTTTTAAAGAGAAAAAACACGTTTTTTCTTTGTATTATCTTTTACCAGATCTAATGTGTTAAATTCTCCTACATTAATTTCACATTTTCACAAACTTCAAAGTGTTTCCTTTCAAATGGTATCAAGAATATGCATATCCTTGCTTCAGGTCCTGAGCTACAGGCAGTTAGATTTGGGTATGTCATTATAGGCGAAAATTGAAAAGAAGGATCCGATCCTTCTTTTCATGGGCAACATTAGCCTTCTACTGTACATCTAGTTACATATTGAATGTCCATCCTCTCAGGCCAGGGGCACAATGTATGAATTAATGGTTGGATCAGAATCACTGTTATAATCATTGGCCAGTACAGAGAATTAAGTCCAAATCCCTATCTCCATCCATTTAATTTAGGAAAGGGCCAATTTTTGCTAGCTAGCTAGCCAACGGAGGACAACAACACAACGAGATGCAACAATTCAAGTTGTTTCTGTCAGTGACACATGCTCTCAATGTGATTTGATAGGAGTGAAGACAAATCCAAACTGGCTTCCATTGACACTTTTTTTTGGTGTGCCAGGACCCTTCACACTTGAGCTCACTCAGTTTAGCTCAATGCTGATTGGCCAAATGCTCGCTGACTTCCCCTGCATTCAATGCTACGGGCAGCAACAATCTAATGCTTTTTTTACCAGACAGAATCAGATAGATGGTCTACACATACAGAGACAGAGGGGCACTGTTTCGCTCGCTTGGATGCTTTCCAGTGAGATACATTAATTGAAGGAAAATTATTAAACACAGAGACAAAAGATAAATTATTATTTAAAAAGATTATTGGTCAAATATTTGGGGAAGCCTGGCTTCCCTTGGCACCCATGAATACACACCACTGTTTGTGTCTTGTATGTACCAATTCGTCACCACACATGAAGCTCCCTCCCAGGAATTAAAAGTCATTTGCATTGAATTTTGAATAAGTAAAGTGTTACTGAGTTTATTTCACACCCAGTAACACCAAGTTTAACTATGCATTGATAATACACTCTCTGGCATTTGACTACAAAGTGTAATGTAATTGAGGAAAATATGTGCTTCTAGCATTGCTCTTTAGTGTTGCATTACACGTGACTGTCATCTAGTGACATAAAATGGCACTACCTTGCATTAAGCACACTACTGTGTCCAGTGCTGTTTAATTTAGACTTGTGGGAACTGACCAACAGTACCTTCAGAAAGTATTCATACCACTTGACTTATTCCACATTTTGTTATGTTACAGCCTGAATTCAAATTTGATTCAATGTATTATTTTCTCACCCATCTACTCACAATAAACCATAACGACAGAGTGAACAAATGTTTTTAGAAATTGTAGCAAATTTATTGAAAATTAAATACAGAAATGTACATAAGTATTCACCTCCCTACAATACTTTGTAGAAGCATGTTTGATAGCGATTACAGCTGTGAGTCTTTCTGGGTAAGTCTCTAAGAGCTTTGCACACCTGGATTGTAAAATATTTGCACCTTATTCTTTGTATATTCAGTGTATATTTGGTCTTGTGTTTAAGGTTATTGTCCTATTGAAAGATGAATTTCTATCCCAGTGTCTGAGGGAAAGCAGACTGAACCAGGTTTCCTATAGGATTTTGCCTGTTGCTTAGCTTTATGCAGCCACCAAAATGCTTGAAAATATGAAGAGTGGTACTCAGTGATGTGTTGTGTTGGATTTGCCCCAAACATAACACTTTGTATTCAGGACATGAAGTTAATTTCTTTGCCACATTTTTTGCAGTTTTACTTCAGTGCTTTCGTGCAAACAGGATGCATGTTTTGGATTTAAAAAAATTCTGTACACTCTGTGATTTAGCTAACAATTGTGGAGTAACAGTTTTCTCCTATCACAGCCATTAAACTGTAACTGTTTTAAAGTCACCATTGGCCTCATGGTGAAATCGCTGAGTGGTTTCCTTCCTCTATGGCAACTTAGTTAGGAAGGACGCCTGCATCTTTGTAGTGACTGGGTGTATGGATACACCATCCAAAGTGTAATTAATAACTTCACCATGCTCAAAGGAACATTCAATATCTGCATCATTTTTGTATAATAAAAAAAATCATGTTAAACACTATTATTGCACAGAGTGAGTCCATGTAACTTATAACGTGACTTGTTAAGCACGCCTTTACTCCTGAACTTATTTAGGCTTGCCAAAAAAAAGTTGTTGAATACTTATTAGCTTAACATTTTTATTCATTTGTAAACATTTCTAAAAACATAATTCCACTTTGACACTATGGGGTATTGTGTAGGTCAGTGACACAAAATCTTAGCTGTAACACAAAAAAATTGGGAAATGTCAAGGGGTGTGAATACTTTCTGAAGGCACTATATATGGATTGGGTTAAATTGAAATGTTTCTTTCAGAAGAAATATGAAAAGCATATGCATAACCATGGTAGCAATTGAAAGGGAACAGTTAGGAGATTATGGGGAAATTATTAGACCAAAAGGTGAGGACACAACAATTCACCTAACACATGACTGAATACAAACATTACACTGGTGATTTTATGTGCATTTTACACTTACTGCACTTTACGCCGCATTTGTTGATAACGAAATCTGAAAATACTCTGGATACATTCAGTAACATGATACGAGTATTTCTGGAAAATGTGGGGTCGGTGCAACGTAAGACAAAAAAACTACTATGGGTTTGAGTGAGAGGACTAACTGGCGTCTCCAAGTGGCCACACACCTCTCCAAAGTGTGCACAGTTCCTAAGCAATTTCAATGCACTTTTATGACTCATAGAAGAGCCTGAAATATCAGTACACTGGTAGTTGTTTCATTTGGAACACAACCCTGCCATCACACAATTACTGTTGTTGTTTACACAATCCTAAAACAGACCATTATAAATCTCAGTCTGCGTCAGGTGGGCATCAAGCTTGTTTTATTGTCAACATCCCTAGCTAAGTTATACAATACGATCTTACAGTGCTAGACTTTCACAGGGCAATTCAGAGAAACAGATCTTAATTTTGGTGCGCATAGAAAGGATTCATGCGTGCATTCGTGTGTGTTCAGTGGCACATTTTCTTTACAATACACAACAATAGGCTCATTCTGTTCAGAACAACCCAGGGTATGACTCCATGTCATCTTGTAACTGTACATCAAAACATAGTAATCATAAACGTTGACACTGTATCTGACATGAGTTTTATGATATGGAAATGTGAAGTGCACATTTGGACACGGGTGTTTGGCTTGCTTGTAGGACATAAAAAGGTATTTATTATAATCCTCAACGTCTCATCTTTCAAAATACAGTCCTCTTAATTTACAGCATTTCCCTCACTCAGACATTTTTTGGTGCAAAAGTTGCCCAATTATTTGTTGTTAAAGCACAGAGATGCCCTGTATCCAGATGCCAAACCCTTCTAGGGTTCTCCTAGAAGAACAAGACCAACCAGACGGCCAGACAGCCAGACAGTCCACTCCTTTGACCCCCCCCCCCACCCCCCTCACCTCTCAGCTGTCCAATCAGCGCTTCCCTCTCCTCCTCCACCTCCTGGGCTCTCTGTCTGCTCTGGACCCAGCGCTGCTCCAGGGCCACGATGGTGTGTGCGTGCTGCCGCACCTGCTCCCTGTACTCGGCCTCCCAGACCCTGTAGCGCTCCTTCTCCTCCTCCAAGATCTCCTTCATCTTATCCTGCCACTCCTCCTCCCTCCTGCCTGCCTCCTCCAGCCTGGTGCACCACTCGGCCTCCTGGGTCTGTGCCTCCTGCTGCAGTTTAGTCTGGGAAGCGAGAGAAACACGTAGAGTCGATGGATTGTAACGTCTGTTTCCTGGTGGACCACTGTGTATGCTAGTTATCAGTTTCAGGTGTTCTCCTTGTAGATGCATCTTTATGTAGCTTTATCACCGGCTAGTTGTTGTGTTACTTGACTGCTTTAAGGGTGAATCCTTTGACAGTTTAATAACACACTGAATTACAAAACAAACAGACTGATGGAACCAGCATCCACAGTGTTCTCGAAGGACCTGGACTAGGAGAAATTGGTCAAAACCATCCCAGCACCTAGCCCCCTCACCTGGGCTTGTCTGAGTGCCTCCAACTCCCCCTTTAGCTCCTCCAACTCCTTCTTCCTGGCCTCTTCTTCATGCTGTGCCACAGTCATCTACAATGGAAGTAAGGGAACATAAAGATGTGCGTCTTTTCGTGGATGTCAACAAAGCATTGCTATTGAATCCATTTTCCCAGTCATGCACATGCACAGTGTGTGTGTATATGTGTGCAAGTGTGCGTGAGTGCCCGCAAGCATGCATGTGTGTGTGGGAGCCAACCTGCTGTCTCTGCTGCACCAGCTCCTCTCTGGTAATGCTCAGAAGCTCCTGCAGCTCTCTGGACTTTGCTTCTCTCTCCTGGAGCTCCTCCAGGTCTATCTGCACCCCAGAAAAGACACAGTGACCCTATGACAACTAAACAACCCTATCAGCCACATCATATGTGCAATCTCGCTATACATCACATTAAAACCACTGATGAGAAAATGAGGCCTTAGATAGGAAAACCTACCACTCAAACTCACTGGAAGTTTATTGATAATGACAGTGATCTTCCATTGGGTTACAAATACATCAATGATTATCCCATTTGTATAAGGGTTCTGGGCCTATTTTCAAACAGTCTCAGAGTAGGAGTGCTGATATAAGATCAGTTGTGCCTTTTAAGAAGACATGTAAGATTATACATACAGGGATATCCTGATCCCAGAGCTCTGAGATGCTTTGTGTATACAGGGCCTGATGTATATTCTTACTACATTTTCTTATTTGAACATCTACTCCAGTTCTGTGTATGTGGCTTACAGAGCAGGCCATTCACCAACATTTTTGAGTCAGTGCAGAGCAAAGTGATAGGGCACCAATTCTACCTACCTTCAAACGCTGAAGCTCCACTTTGTATCCCTGATGCTCATTGACCAGGGTTCTGATGCCACTCAGGACTCCTATGGGGATACAAAAGGATATTAGATCATATGGACCCCTTTGTGATTTTAACCCATATATGGACCATAGTAGTACTCCAATCCCCTAGTACCCATGTGTGTGTGTGTTAGTTAGTGCACCCTTTATTAAATATCTCTTAATTGAAGATAGGGAAACGACTTTGCATTATTCCATTACTACAGTGTTTTTCATGCCTTGTCCTGCGACTTTCCAGGAACACTGGAACACTGCTTTACCACATAAATACATAATTGACTATGTAAAGAAGTACAAATACAACAGCTAAACAAAATGTAAACAGCCAGATTTAAATCACCTTCAGTGGGATGTGAAGCATCTATCCCAGCTTCCAGTAGTGCCTGGGTGCCACTCTGAAGCAGTGGGAGCTGGGTAGCCATTATGGAGAGGACTGAAGCCTTGACCCAGGCCAGAGCTGGAGACACACTCTCCTCCTGTAGTGAGGTCATGGCCTTCTCCAGTGCATTTGCCGAGCATGCCTCCTGTAATTTACTCTGAGTGAGTGGACAATAGACATACCAGCTGTATCTTGTTTGGTCAAGTGTGTGTGTGTGTGTGTGCTATTTAGGATGTTTGGGTGACAGTATCAAAGCAGCATTTCAATTTGCTCGGGGAACACTTGAGACAGACAAGTTTCTTGATTGTCTGGTTGAGAGTTGATTTGTGTCACATTGTAGGTTATGTATTGCATTTACCCTAATTTGTAAGCCACTTTGGATTTGAGCATCTTATAATTGACAGATACACACTGTATGACAGTATATCCAAGTGTAGGACTATTCAAATGTGAGGGAGTGAATACCTGACAGGTCTCCAGCCTACTCTTCAGCCTCTCTGTGTCCTCTGCTGCCCCCTCCTGTTCAGTCATGAGCTCCTTCAGTTGTCCTTCCAGCTCCTCTATTTTACTCATCAGGCTCTCTCTCTCTCCTAGCAGCTCTGCCACCTGCTCTAATACCTACAAGGAGCAAAGATCACAGGCAGTGGTTAAATTATGGATGACCACATTCCTTTGGCTAGCATAGCTGTTTAACACACCAAGTAAATTGCGGATCTGTTTCCCCATGTTTTTGGTCATCACAAACCATCATGGCCCAACCCAATGCTTTTCAATGAGAAAAAAATAGAATTGGAATTCCAGTTTACTTCCTTGACTGAATTGAAATGTACTCTAACCCTGCAAACCTTCACAATACGGAGCTCTCTGGGACATTGATATACTTTTATGTTATTTATCTCTTTTCTATACTGTCAACGAAGAGGTCCCAGTAACCTGCTGGTCTGACAAGGCATCATGGGAAGTGGAGTCAGAGGGTTCAGTGGGTAACATCATCAGCAGCTGGTTACGAAGGTGCTCAATCTGAGACAAAAACAGTATTTCACTCCCTCACTTTGCGCCATTTCAGTTTAAGTCAATCATACTCATGAAGTCACACTTTAATTTCTATGAGGAAAGATACTTAAATTGATTTGCGTAATTATCAGGGACTATAATTAGAGAGGCACTAGAATTCTTTGAACTTACCTGTGCCTGCACCAGATCCAGCTCAGCTTTGCGCTTCTTTTGTTGTGTGTGCCTCTCTGCCTCAGACTCCGCGAACACAGAAGCTTGCTCCTGGAGCACACCATCATAGGAGTCAACCTAGAGCTTTGGAACTACACTGTATTCAAATTCCACAAAAACTATCCCACTAGATCTAACGACATCATATCCTCCCAATAATATGTTGTATGTGTACAATCAAGGTTACTCGAAAAGGGACAAATCCTCACGTGAGATATGTATGTATAACTCAAATTTCACACTGACGCATCAACATGATATACTGAATGTGAAACTCTGAAACGCTAATCTCACGTTAGGATTTGCCTCTGTAAAAGCATCACATTTCTATACACTCTAATAAAAAGAGTTCTAAATAGAACAATAGAGGCTTCTTCTAGAAGATAGAACCCTCAAAAATCCTATTCCACCCCACGATGCCGTAATTTCCCTAAACATAAAACCATGACATGAAGTTCTAACCCCAATCTTCTTCTCCAGTCTGTTTTTTAGCAAGTCGCTCTCTGTTGTTTGGTGCTCCAGGAGCCTCTGCTTATCCCTCAAAGTAACCTCCAGCCTCTCAACGCTCTGCAGATAACAAGAGAGAATCTGGATCATGTTCAGTAGGGAGGAGACGGAGTGAAACGGGGAGGTATGCATTCTTTAGCTATTGACTTTGAAGAGTCAAACATGGTCAGAGAAATGGATATCTACCTTCTTCAGTGTCATCACCTCATTTTCATGGTTGAGTAACTCCTCCTGGTGCTTCTTGCTCATTTTGGAGAACTGGCGGACAGAAAGACAGAGAGAGGAGAGAGAAAAGCTGAAATGAGCTACAAAGGGCAAGTGGTTGATTGGAAAAGTGGTTGACAGGAAACCTTGAGGCAGATGAATGTCTGTGGCTTAAATATGGCAGATAGAACAGCAACACCTGCATAGCTACAGCACAGTATTTCTCAGTTCAAGTTATTGAGCCTCACAAAAGATTCTGGTTTCGACACTAAATCATCTCTGCAATCATTCTCAAAGGACATGGATATCATTCAGCCATAGTAAAGTCTTAAAATAATTTTAGTCTATAAAAGTTATTACATTTAATTACTTTAAAGTCAAAGGAAAATTAAGAATCTGGACAGAAAGAACTGATTATATGACTAGATTCTGCGAAATATACTCAAAAACAATGGAGACCTTGGTGGCAGTAGCCCCCAGTTGGATGTCCTTGTGTCGGATGTCCTGCCGGAGTCTGTCCACCTCAGATGCCAGTTTCAGAGCCTGCTTCTCCCTCGCATTGAGGTCTCTCTGTAAGCTCCTTACCAGACCTAAATGGACACCACTTAGTCAGACTGACACTGAAATCCATGGGCACACAGGCATGCACATGCCACAAGCACAAACACACACACACACAAACCTGAGGCAGTGCTGCTTTCCCTCTTCAGTCTCTCCATCTGACCTCTTAGGTTGTAGATCTTTAGGTCTCGCTCTGTGACAGAATGCCTAAACACCTCACTGGAGCCCCTCTGCAGCTCTACCATCTTAACAAAGTATAGGTTATAATCAAACAGACAGTCACTATTACAAACTCTTCATACCTCAATGATAACATTGTGGGAAAGATATTTTAGAATGGGACTTTAAGACACTCCCAGAAACAAAAAAAATCATGTGACATTGTCTGGTGTTGCGGCGGGTACAGAGTTTGAAAATAAACTGCAAAAGGAATGTTATTTCCATGAGACAGAGAGAGATTTTTAAAGTGAGACTTCGACAGAAAATGCCACAAATCTCTCTAATTCAGATACCAGGATACTGTCCGTCTGTCTGGGACATGGGCTCAGGGAGAGAGTGGAAGGGTCAGAGAGAGGGACATCACTCAACATGGTCACAGCGATGGGCGCGAGAGCAGGGCCATTGAGATCGAGATTGCGAGCCCGAAAGACTGAAGCTACAGATACCACCTACAAACAGACGAGTGGCCAGACCACCACCACCACCACCCCTGATATCTAGACTGAGCTGAAGGATCTGAGAGACATGGTGCACAACATGGGAGCCCTCGTGGTGGAACAGAAGACTGAATTGCAATGCCAAAAAACACAAAGTAGACAACCTAGAGAGAGAAAATGGAGGTAATGTCAGAAAACATCCCATTTTGATCAATGTGAAAGAAAATATTTATGTAAATTGCACTTCTAAGTTTATTAAGAGATACCAATAGTAATATGTATATTGATAGTTTAGACTGTTGAATGAAGTGATATTGAGAACACAGGTAATAAAAAGAGGACATTGATACAATAATCCTATTTATTTTTGAGCTGACACAAGCCTTCAGGTCCCAGTCAAAGTCATCACAACATGAGCGATTTAACTCAATTAAAGTTTCTGTTACCACAGCTTTGGAAGCCAGACTGAGTGTCAGTGAGAAGGAGGTGGAAGAGCTGAAGAGAGAGAATGTAGGTAATGAAAAAATGACACGCAGCAGCCAAAAGCACAATGTTAGTTTAGGCCTACTCAATAGGTTGATATTCAGTACAATGCACAATTTTGTTGAACTAATATTGAATTCCCTTTTATTTTTAGTTCAAATTAGCCACTTGATGAATGAGTGATGCTGATACAATATCCAGACATGAATATACTGTTGGGTGGTGCTCTCGTTAAAATGGAGATAGCCTTCCACGGCATTGTCCTTCCTGTTACTGGATCGTTCCACGAATAGAGTACATTTTGGGTAGTGTAACTTGGTCAAAATAAACTATTCATTTCACCTCCTTTAAACATTCTGTCACAAAGAGCACATGTTCAACTTCATAAAGAACATGTTCTCCCATCTCAAGGTGTATAAAAATGGCTATAGTAATGCCATTAAAGTAACAGGGTAGAAAGTAACAGGGTTGAGGTATTCATCCTAAATCAGCCATGAATCCCCTTGTGACAGGGGGAATGGAAGCTTGTTGTAACGGCCGTCTGAAGAAGGAGTGGACCAAAGCGCAGTGTGATAAGTGTTCATGATTTATTAATAAAACTGAACACTAAATAACAAAGAGAACGAACGAAATCGAAACAGTTCTGTCAGGTGCAGAAACACAAAACAGAAAACAACTACCCACAAAACACAGGTGGGAAAAGGCTACCTAAGTATGGTCCTCAATCAGAGACAACGATAGACAGCTGCCTTTGATTGAGAACCACACCCGGCCAAAACCAAAGAAATACAAAACATAGAAAATGAACATAGAATGCCCACCCAAATGACACCCTGACCAAACCAAAATAGAGACATAAAAAGATCTCTACGGTCAGGGCGTGACACTTGATGTGTTGAACAGGGGCAATTGAATGCAAGCTTGTCACTTCTTTACATTTATTGTTAAAACATTTCTAGCCTTACTATCTATGGTAACATGGTTGACGTGTGATGCTCGACACGTTCAGTTTTCCACCACAAAACACCAGAAAATTGCCAAAAAGAGTAGAACCAGCTCAACTGCGTTTACACTATGAAAACATTGATGTTCAATGTTTCGTTTGAAAAAATATTTTCAAAGGAATAGTTTCACCAAATTAAAATGATAGTTCGGTTCACGTAACAGGGTTGACTTTAAAATGAGGGACAGACAGAAATGAATAACTAATCATCAATAAATAATAATCTTCAGAAATGACTTTGTCAAAGCAAGAACATAACTAGGGCTTTACAAAGAAATCTTGGGTTTAAGTGGGTTAAAATCTCCCTAGAATTAGGAAAAACTCATATTTATCCAGATATGGGGAACTTTAATAAGTATTCATTCATATTAAAAATCGGATTTATTGAATTTTGTATACGGTTTATATTAAAGGGCACTACATTTAATATAACAGGCTTTTGATATTCAATATTGGTGCACAATTTCTACTTAAAATATCAAAGGGACGCAAAATGTACTCTATTCGTGTAACGACCCAGCCACCAATGGCAAAGACAGGAGGTGTGCCCTCTAACTTTGTTACATTAGACAAAAAGTAGGCAACACAGACACTACATTGTTTCTTTTCTTTGTGTATTTACATTTTCAACTTTCAAGTCTAAAGTGGCAGCCAGTGAGAGTGGGAAATAGGACATTGATCTGGAATAACGCAACTTTTTTGGGCATAGAATAGTTTGCCTGTTTTAAACGGTAAAACTTAAAAATGTATCAGTGTGTCTTTTCATTCTGTTTTAGCCTTTGAGGCCAGACTGAGTGCCAGTGAGAGGGGAGTGGAAGAGCTGAAGAGAGAGAATGCAGGTCAACAGCAGGGTTGGGGTCAGTTAGGAATTTCCTAATTTAATTAAATTCATCCCAACTCAGAGACATCTCAATTCAAAGAAATTCAACTGAGACATGAAACGTGAAAGTCTCATTGCTTTGACCCACTGGGCACAGACAACATTTATTTTTAGTCTAGTTTTGATTTACATTTGGTTGAGTTGTCAATTAACGTGAATTCAATGTCAAATCAACAAAACGTTTCACCATGTCATTGGATTTATGTTAAAAGTTGGGTAAATCAATATGAAACTATTTTACGTTGATTACTTTTTTCAAATCCAATCAGTTTTCCACATTGATTCAACATCATTACATTGAATTGTTTGGTTGAAATTACAAAGATACAGGTGTCCTTCCTAACTCAGTTGCCAGAGAGGAAAGAAAGAGTTTAATGTGATAGGAGAAAACTGAGGATGGATCCACAACATTGTAGTTACTCCACAATACTAGCCTAATTGACAAAGTGAAAAGAAGGAAGCCTGTTCACAATAAAAATATTTAAAAAATATGCATCCTGTTTGCAACGAGGCACTAAAGTAATACTGCAAAATATTTGGCAAAGCAATTGACTTTTGTCCTGAATACAAAGTGTTATGTTTGGGGCAAATCCAATACAACATATAACTAATTTTCAAGCATAGTGGTGGCTGCATAATGTTATTGTCACGATCGTCGTCAGGGTGGAAATGACTGGACCAAGGTGCAGCGTGGTGGGTGTACATTTCTTTTTATTATGAATGTCGCCAACAAAAACGAACGTGAAGCTGACTAGGGCTATACAGGCCACTAACACAGACAACTACCCACAACTAAGGTGGAAAAACAGGCTGCCTAAGTATGATTCCCAATCAGAGACAACGATAGACAGCTGTCCCTGATTGAGAACCATACCCGGCCAAAATATAGAAAAAGAAAACATAGAAATAAAGAAACTAGAATGCCCACCCTAGTCACACCCTGGCCTAACCAAAATAGAGAATAAAAGCCTCTCTATGGCCAGGGCGTGACAGTACCCCTCCCAAAGGTGCGGACTCCGGCCGCAAAACCTGACTCTTTAGCGGAGGGTCCGGGTGGGCATCTACTTCGGTGGCGGCTCCGGTGCGGGACGCAGACCCCGCTCCACCTCTGGCTCCCCCCCACTTTGGTGGCGCCTCTGGACTGGGGACCCTCGCTGCAGGCCCCGGACTGGGGACCCTCGCTGCAGCCCCCGGACTGGGGACCCTCGCTGCAAGCCCCGGACTGGGGACCCTCGCTGCAGGCCCCGGACTGGGGACCCTCGCTGCAGGCCCCGGACTGGGGACCCTCGCTGGCGGCCCCGGACTGGGGACCCTCACTGGCGGCTCCGGACTGGAGGCCGTCGTTGGAGGCACCGGACTGGAGGCCGTCGATGGAGGCACCGGACTGGAGGCCTTCGTTGGAGGCTCCGGACTGGAAACCGTCGCTGGAGGCTCTGGACTGGAGACTGTCGCTGCAGGCTCCGGACCGCGGATCAATACTGGAGGCTTCGTACCATGGATCCTTATTGCAGGCTTCGTGCCATGAATCATCACTGGAGGCTTCGCTGCCATGGATCATCACTGGAGGCTTCGTGCCATGGATCATCACTGGAGGCTTCGTGCCATGGATCATCACTGGAGGCTTCGTGCCATGGATCATCACTGGAGGCTTCGTGCCATGGATCATCACTGGCGGCTTCGTGCCATGGATCATCACTGGAGGCTTTGTGCCATGGATCATCACTGGAGTGAGGAGACGTATGGACAGCCTGGTGCGTGGAGCTGCCACAGGGCTTACCAGGCTGGGGAGACATACAGGAGGCCTGGTTCTGGGAGCAGGCACAGGACTCACCAGGCTGGGGAGACATACAGGAGGCCTGGTTCTGGGAGCAGGCACCGGATACACTGGGCCGTGGAGGCGCACTGGAGGTCTCGAGTGTAGAGCCTGCACAACCCGTCCTGGCTGGATGGTTACCTTCGCCCCGGCAAAGGCGGGGCGCTGGCACAGGACGCACTGGGCTGTGCAGACGCACCAGAGACACAGTGCGCAGAGCCGGCGCAGGATATCCTGGGCCGTAGAGACGCACTGGCGGCCAGATGCGCTGAGCCGGCACCATCCGTCCTGGCTGGATGCCCACTCTAGCCCGGCCGATGCGGGGAGCTGGAATGTAGCGCACCGGGCTGTGAACGCGCACTGGAGACACCGTGCACTCCACCGCATAACACGGTGCCTGACCAGTACCACGCTCCTTACGATAAGCATGAGGAGTTGGCTCAGGTCTGAATCCACATTTTGGGGGGGGGGGGGGGGGTGGCCTCCCGGTCTTTCGTGCCAGCCGTGACCCTGTGTAATCCTGGGCCCTTTTTCTCGCTGCCTCCGCTTTCCTCGCTGCTTCCACCTGCTCCCAGGGCAGGCGATCCTTTCCCGCCAGGATCTCCTCCCACGTCCAGGATCCTTTCCCATTCAGGAGGTCCTCCCATGTCCATTCCTCCTTACCACGCTGCTTGGTCCGTTTGTGGTGGGTAGTGCTGTCACGATCGTCGTCAGTGTGGAAATGACCGGACCAAGGTGCAGCGTGGTCAGCGTACATTTCTTTTTATTATGAATGTCGCCAACAAAAACAAGAAACAACAAAAAACGAACGTGAAGCTGACTAGAGCTGTACAGGCCACTAACACAGACAACTACCGACAACTAAGGTGGAATAACAGGCTGCCTAAGTGTGATTCCCAATCAGCGACAACAATAAACAGCTGTTCCTGATTGAGAACCATACCTGGCCAAAACATAGAAACAGAAAACATAGGAATAAAGAAACTAGAATGCCCACCCTAGTCACATCCTGGCCTAACCAAAATAGAGAATAAAAGCCTCTCTATGGCCAGGGCGTGACAGTTATGGGTATGCTAATCGTTAAGGACTGGGGATTTTTTCAGGATTAAAAAAAACCGGAATGGAGCTAAACACAGGCAAAATCCTAAAGGAAAACCTGGTTCAGTCTGCTTTCCACCAGACACCAGAGATTAATTCACACTTCAGCAGGACAATAGCCTAAAACACAAGGCCAAATCTACATTGGAGTTGCTTACCAAGAAGACAGTGAATGTTCCTCACTGGCCGAGTTACAGTTTTTACTTAAATCTACTTGAAAATATGTCAAGACCTGAAAATGGTTGTCTAGCAATAATCAACAACCAATTTCACAGAGCTTGAAGAATATTGAAAAGAATAATGATAAAACATTGCACAAAACAGGTGTGGAATGCTCTTCGAGACTTAGCCAGAAAGCTGTAATTGCTGCCATCGGTGCTTCTACAAAGCATTGACTCAGGGGTGTGAATACTGAATGTAAATAAGATATTTCTGTATTTCATTTTTAATGCATTTGCAAATATGTCTAAAAACATGCTTTCACTTTTTCATTATGGGGTATTGTGTGTAGATGGGTGAGAAATTATTTTTTTAATCCATTTTGAATTCAAGCTGTAACACAGCAAAATGTGGAATAAGCCAAGGGGTATGAATACTTTCTGAAGGCACTGTACCTGCTCCTTCATCCTTTCGATCTGCTCCCTCTTGTCATTGATGTCCCTCTCCAGACTGAGCAGCCTGTGTTTGATCTCCTGGTCGGTCTGCTGGCTCTGGGTCAGCTGGTGTCTCAGAGGTGACATCTCGTCCCTCAGCCCTGCAATCACCCTGTCCTTCCTCTGGGACTCACTCTCAAACACAGCCAGCCTGCTGATCTCGTCTCCTAGCCGCAGCAGCCTCTCCTCCTAGCCAGAGCACAGGGAAGAAAAAGATTTGCCAGTGGGTAACCTGCTCTGGGTGTATGTTCTTAACTTTTTATTTTACATAATGTCTCCACCATAATTTCCTATGACCGATTTGGATGAAGACTTCTACTTTAACAAGTCAGTAGCTCTGGACATTCTGCTTACTCCAGATCAGGCCCTAATCCCCGTGACTCGAAAGAGGAAGCAGCGGCGAAAAAGAGGCAGGTATGGTAGCCTCCTAACGTGATTACGTCGACCAACAAATATACCACAATTTCCCCTGTTCTTTTGGCGAGAACCAACTGGATGAACTCCATTCGAGACTATCCTATCAACGGGACATGAAGAACTGTAATATTCTATGTTTCTCTGAGTCTTGGCTGAACAAGGACATTGATAATATTAGGTACACCCATCTAGTACTGGGTTGGACCCCCCTTTGCCTCCAGAACAACTTGAATTCTTCACGGCATGGACGTCGGAAACATTCCATAGGGATTTTGGTCTATGCTGATGCAATGGCCTCATGCAGTTGCTGCAGATTGGGCAATGGTACACAACTGCCACCAGTGGTGTAAAGTACTTAAGTAAAAATACTTTAAAGTACTACTTAAGTATCTTTACTTTACTTTACTATTTATATTTTTGACAACTTTTACTTTTACTCCACTACATTCCAAAATAAAATAATGTACTTTTTACTCCTGACACCAAAAGTACTCGTTACATTTTGAATGCTTAGCAGGACAGGAAAATTGTCTAATTCACACACTTATCAAGAGAACATCCCTGGTCATCCCTACTGCCTCGGATCTGGCAGACTCACTAAACACAAATGCTTAGTTTGTAAATTATGTCTGACTGTTGAACTGTGCCCCTGGCTATCCATAAATAAAAAATAAAAAATAAAAAAAATCATGCAGTCTGGGTTGCTTAATATAAGGAATTTGAAATATTTTACTTTTACTTTTGATACTTAAGTATATTTTAGTGATTACATTTACTTTTGATACTTAAGTATATTTAAAACAAAATACTTTTAGACTTTTACTCATGTAGTATTTTGCTGGGTGACTTTCACTTTTACTTGAGTCATTTTCTTTTAAGTTATCTTTACTTTTACTCAAGTATGACCATTGGCTACTTTTTCCACCACTGACCGCAACCAGGCAGGATGGGTCCATGGACTCATGCTGCTTATGCCAAATTCTGACTCTGCCATCAGCATGTTGCAACAGCGACCGGGATTCTTCAGACCAGGCAATGCTTTTCCATTCCTCAATTGTCCAATGTTGGTGATTGCATGCCCACTGGAGCCATTTGTTTTTAGCTGATATGAGTGGAACCCAATGTGGTCGTCTGCTGCATTAGCCCATCCGTGATAAGAATCGATGAGTTGTGCGTTCCGAGAGGCCGTTCGGCACACCACTGCTGTACTGTGCCGTTATTTGTCTGTTTGTGGCCTGCTTATTGCACGATTCTTGCCATTCTCAGTCGATCTCTCTCATCAATCAAATAACATTTAGCTCAGACACCCCACAAGAAATGCCATCAGGGGTCTCTTCACAGTCCCCAAGTCCAAAATGAATTCACGGCAACACAGTTTTATACAGAGCCATAATCTTATGGAACTCCCTTCCATCTCCAATTACTCAAGCCAACAGCAAAATTACCTTTTAAAAAACGGATTAAAAAACAACTCATGGAACGGTGGGGTCTGTGAATGCATACACACATAATCTTTTAGATGAATTGTTTGTATTCTTTTTTAGTTGCATTGTTTGTATATCGTTGTATTTTTAAATATGTGTGACGTTCCTTGTCTATCAGTGTATCAGTGTTTTGGTACTTGTCATTTTTTGTGGACCCCAGGAAGAGTAGCTGCTGCTTCTGCAAAAGCTAATGGGGATCCATAAACAAAACAAAAAATCTAATAAGCTAAAGGCTAGAGTTACCGCTTTCAAGGAGTGGAACACTAATCTGGATATTTACAAGAAATCACTCTACAACCTCCGACGAGCCATCAAACAGGCAAAGCGCCAATACAGGACTAAGATTGAATCCTACTACGCCGGTCAGATGTGGCAGGGCGTGCAAACTATCACAGATTACAAAGGGAGACCCAGCCGTGAGCTGCCCAGTAACGCTAGCCTACCAGACGAGCTAAATGCCTTCTATGCTCAGTTCGAAAGCAAGCAACACTGAACCATGCATGAGGGCACCAGCTGTTCAGGAAGACTGTGTGATCTCGCTCTCCGTAGCCAATGTGAGTAAGACATTTAAACATGTTAGCTGGAAGTAGAAGCCTAAGTATTGTTGTTCATTCGTTTACTCCAATTAGGGCAGGGGTGGTATGGTTACGGGATAATAATAAAAAAGGAAAATATGTTACAAATATATATATTTAAAATAAAATATATATTTATAAAGAATATATATTGGGTTTTGGAAATGATACAGATAATTACATTGATAGAAGCCACAATCTATCGGCAATATTAAAGCTGATCTACCCCCTAAAAAAAAGTATATACATATTTATAAAACAGGTTAGCGGGTCAGATGGATTACCAGGACGTGTACTCAGGGCATGCGCTGATCAGCTGGCAAGTGTCTTCACTGACATTTTTAACCTCTCCCTGACCTTGTCTGTTATAGCTACATGTTTCAAACTGACCACCATAGTCCCTGTTCCCAAAAACGCCAAGGCAACCTGTCTAAATGACTATCGTCTCGTAGGACACATCTGTAGCCACGAAATGTTTTGAAAGGCTGGTCATGGCTCACATCAACACCATCATCCCAGACACCCTGGGCCCACTCCAATTTGCATACCGCCCCAACAGATCCACAGATGACGCAATCTCTACTGCACTCCACACTGCCCTCTCCCACCTGGATAAGAGGAACACCTATGTGAGAATGACTACACCATAGTGCCTTCAAAGCTTATCACTAAGCTCAGGACCCTGGGATTGAACACCTCCCTCTGCAACTAGATCCTGCACTGGTGGTGAGGGTAGGTAACAGCACATCAGCCTATAGGGATGAGGCCAGTGACCTGGCTGTGTGGTGTTAGGACAACAACCTTTCCCTCAACGTCAGCAAGACAAAGTAGCTGATTGTGGACTACAGGAAATGGAGGGCTGAGCATGCCCCCATCCACATCGACATGGCTGTAGTAGAGTAGGTCAAGCGCTTCAAGTTCCTCAGTGTCCACATCGCTAAGGAATTAACATGGTCCACACACACCAACACAGTCGTGAAGAAGGCATGACAACGCCTCCCCCTCAGGAGGCTGCAAAGATTTGTCATGGGCCCTCAGATCCTCAAAAAGTTCTACAGCTGCACCCTTGCGAGCATCTTGACTGGCTACATCACCGCTTGGCATAGCAACTGCGTTACAGATGGTAGTGCATCCACCCCAGTACATCACTGGGGCTGAGCTCCCTGCCATCCTGGACCTCTATACCAGGCGGTGTCAGAGGAAGGCCCTAAAAATGTTCAAAGACTCCAGCCACCAAAGTCATAGACTGTTCTCTCTGCTACAGTACGGCAAGTGATAAAGATGCACCAAGTCTGGAACCAACAGGACCCTGAACAGCTTCTACCCCCAAATCTGCTAAATAGTTAACCAAATCGCTACCTGGATTATCTGCATTGACCCCCCCCCCCCCCCCCTTGCACTAACTATTTTTACTCATCACATACGCTGCTGCAACTGCTTATTATCTATCCTGTTGCCTAGTCACTTTACCCCTATCTATATGTACATATCTACTTCAATTACCTCGTACCACAACACATCGACTCGACCCCAGCACATCGACCTGTGTATATGGCCAAGTTGTCGATACTCATTGTGTATTTATTCCTTGTTATCTTTCTATCCTATTTCCATTTTCCTCTCTGCATTTTACTGATAGTCTACACCTGTTGTTTACAAAGCATGTGACAAATAACATGTTATTTTGTTAGTATTCTGTTTGGAGAGTTATTCAACATTTTTGGCTGTACAAGGCAAACAGGGAAAGGACTGGATAAATGTAAAGCAGAGACACATTTCTATTTTCACTGGGGGAACAAAGGCTTGGGTGCACTTCCACATTGGTATTTTATATAGCGGCTACACAATCACAAGACCACCACAATACCACCAACAAGACCACTAACAAGACAGATGCCCACCTTCTCCTGTAAGAGGTGCTGCATGGTCTGAGAACTTTCAGATGCCACTGCTCCGGTTCTCTGAGGGGGCCCGCTTCCTGTGTGTCCAGTCCAACTTCCTGCAAAAACCAAGAGTCTCGTGTACAAGTGATGCATTTACACACACCTTCACCTATTGAAACCAACTCGAATGTAAACTGAGGCTCGTTCAATAAGGCATACTGTTCGCAAACATTAGCTAGTACACAGTAGCTAACATGGCACCAAATGATTAGACCATGTACGTTGTGTGCACAGTGAGACACAGTATAATTCAGCCACCTGGTCTGCGTGAGGTTGTCCCTTGTTGTTCAGAGGGGATGCTCTGCCCAGTCCGTTTGGTCCCAGCACTGGCTGGTCGAGCCCGGCTAGGGGGATGAGGGGTGACAGATGATCGCCCGCATACCCACGCAACAGGGGCAGAAGTATTGCCAGGTAGGAGAGGGAGCTGGGAGGAGGGGGAGGAGGGAGACTGGGCAATGGGGGGCTCCTCTATCAGCTGCAGGGAGTTCTGACTGGCTGTCCAGATGCTTTTGGGAGGGCAGGGGAGCTGGAGAGAAATAGAGAGATACATAGAGGCACATACAACACCTCAACACCAATGAGGCCATGCAGCTTAAATACAGATTAACACCACTGACCAAATATATAGGGAATAGTGATAGGTTCCCTCCTGTTGTGTTCGTTTCATGTAAATTAATTATGTGTTCCCGGTCCAAAATGACCGCCCCATTATTGCTGATTATAACTCAATAATAATACATATATTATCACCTAATGTTGTGTTAGATCTTTTTATCAACTTAAGTTCTTGTGAACATTATTATTTGCTATTTATGGGCTGTAGGCTTCATTGACCTGTGTGGTTCCCGTGGGGGAAAGATTCTATTGGGGAAAGGTTCCCGTGGGGGTTGCGATGGAAGCCAAGAAGGGGAGTGAGGTGTGTGTGTGTGTGTGTGTGTGTGTGTGTGTGTGTGTGTGTGTGTGTGTGTGTGTGTGTGTGTGTGTGTGTGTGTGTGTTCAAACACAGATGCATGTGGGGGTCTGGGAGAGGAAGTGTGTCCATCTGATGAACGGGCATGTGCCTGAACTCCATTGTATACACTAATTGTAGTCTCATTCATTTCTAATGACCGGTCATGTTTGACCGGGAACACCACAGGTGTACCAAAGTTAAATGAAACACGCAAAATTTAATGAAAATCATCCAAATGTATTTTGTGTGGACAAAGTCATGGAACCTTATGACAATCAGATTAAATTAACTACATTTTTCAGAGAGAAAACTTGTAAATTGGTCCAATTCGACCAGAACACAGCAGGAGGATTAAAGCAAGCAAAGAGTGGATAACTTCTTACTGCTGCATTGGGAGATATCTGGTAGATAAGACAGTATGGCCTATATCCCAGGTCGCAGTTGTACATTTGAACTTGTTCTCAACTGGCCTACTTGGTTAAATAAAGGTGAAATAAAAAAATCTAAAATATGCACTACAGACTACATAAATCATACCATAGATGGGCTTTCCACAGCTAGCTGGTAGGTGGAGCCTCCATAGCCAAAGTGCAGTTCATCGCCTGGGGTTAGATGCACGGCTGCATTGTGGATACGACAGTCGTTGACATATGTACCATGGGCAGAGTTCAGGTCACTCAGCACAAAGCATGCCTCTGATTTGCTCCATTCGATCAGGGCGTGATGCTCCTCAACTCCTCCGTTCTGTCAATTATGAGCATAAAGCAGTCAATATAATAGTAACTCCGTATAGAAGATCACATTTAAATATTGATAAAGCCAGCACACATATTCCAATACCAAGATAAGGACATATTTACTGTATTGCTCAGTTCTATATTCTTCAATACAGATTACTATTATTATTATTATTATTATTATTACCATCATCAATACAGACGACTTTACCACAATCAATCTAGTTTTGGCTGATAGGTGTGTGTACCGGTAGCCTATCGTTATATTAAATTATATTATCGTTATATTAAAAGAAAATAATAGCATTGTTTGCATTTTATCTTTTTGTACAGACATACATTTGCAGTTTGTGGATGCAGCATCATGACCTTACCTGTAAACATAAATCGCAATCCCTATGTGTTCCTACTGTAGTGGTTTCGGCCTGGAGTTTAAATACCCACCCCGTAGTTTTCAGGTAACCCCTCATATCCACCTGTAAAGCATTACCAAATGAATAATCTTACCACATATGCACGTAATTGCTCCCTAAAAGATTGACATGAGACGTGTCAGCAACTTCAACTTGGCAGTGGCACACTATGCTTGATAAGTACGACGACTGCTTAAGTTGACTTCGTTTTAAGATATCATTCGAATTAATGCTACATTAACATGTTACAATATACATTATTCTCTCATACATTAAAGAGACAAACACGTTTTTGAGGCGTTTTTACAATAAAGTGTAAAGGTTTAAATGGAGTCCACCCAAAACAGTTCTATTCAACTTCAGAAAATATATGATTTTTGGGACAACATTTTTACTTTCCTTAAAACGAGGCAGACAGTCCGAAATGTATCCAATTCATTCAACAGCAGAGAGAAAAAACATTGTAGCCTACAGGTTTGTATATGGAAATCAGCTTGACTTCGGATTGTATATCAGCGCCATGGAAACTATACTAGACTCCGCCCTTGGTGTATTTAACCATTTGTTGCATCTCATGGGTGACTTCGGGGAATCTTAGTCCATGGGAAAAAACGATTTGCTGGAAAACATGTGGTTCATACGTCTATAATTTCTGGAGAAATGTATAGTAAAATGGTTGACAAAATCAATATTTGATAAATAAAGTAATACATATTTTATCCAAATACTGTAACATGAATCAAGAATATAAATATTTTCTCATTATGATTTATAATACATATATAAAAGTGAATACTCTGTTGTTATCATCTATGCATAGTCACTTTAATAATGCTGCCTACATGTACATATTACCTCAACTAACCTGTGTCCCCGCACATTGACTCCGTACGGATACCCCATGTATATAGTCTCGCTATTGCTATTTTACTGCTGCTCTTTAATTACTTGTTACTTTAATTTCTTATTCTTATCCGTATTTTTTTTAAACTGCATTGTTGTTTAGGGGCTCGTAAGAAAGCATTTCACTGTAAGGTTGTATTCGGCGCATGTGACTAATACAATTTTATTTTATTATATATAATTTGAGCAACAACAAAAAAACAGTTGTTGGACATAAAAGACTAAGGAGACCAGCAAATCCGCTCCAAGTGATTTTGATTTCGAAATCTGTTCCAAAGTAATCCCACGCAAAATAGAGAGATATATGTGATCTTATAAAAATGTAAGCCAGATTTGAAATTATTATGTTAAAATAAAATATTATATTTGTTTGGGCTTCTTGTGGTGAATTTGCTGTCCACAAATGATTTGTAATTATGTTCCGGCCCATTTACCATCCGCCCAATAAAAAAATCTGCCCGGGCTGAATTTCATTGATGATCCCTGTAATAGTGTAACAAAAGTATACATAATTGCCCAATTATTTTCTTCAAATAATATGATATAGAGTTACCCTGTTGTGTATTTTATCATCACCTGTCTGTGCATAAGCACTTATCTCATGACTGCCTAGGTAATCCAAAACCTCTCAAAAGCCAAAAAATAAAGTGAAATAATTTGATACGTTCAAATGAATTCAAAAAGAGCTGGGCAAAATATATAGCAAAGAAAAATCACAGTCATGTACAGTGCCTTCAAAAAGTATTCCCACCTCTTGACTTTTCCACATTTTGTTGTTTAAAGCCTGAATTTAAAATGGGTTGAATTTAGATTGTTTGGTCACTGGCCTACACACAATACCCCATAATGTCAACGTGGAATTATGTTTTTCAAAATGTATACAAATGAATAAACAATTTAAATCTGAAATGTCTTGAGTCAATAGGTATTCAAACCCTTTGTTATGGAAAGCCTAAATAAGTTCAGGAGTAAAAATGTGCTTAACAAGTCACATAATAAGATGCATGGACTCACTCTGTGTGCAATAATAGTGTTTAACATGATTTTGAATGACTACCTCATACGTACAGATAATCGTAAGATCCTTCACTGAGCAGTGAATTTCAAACACAGATTCAACCACAAAGACAAGGGAGGTTTTCCAATGCCTCACAAAGAAGGGCACCTATTGGTAGATGGGTAAAAATGAATGCTCCTTTGAGCATGGTGAAGTTATTAATTACACTTTGGATGGTGTATCAATACACCCAGTCACTACAAAGTTGCAGGCTTCCTTCGTAAACTCAGTTCCCGGCATTTCACTATGAGGCCAATGGTGGGTTTAATGGCTGTGATAGGAGAAACCTGAGGATGGATCAACAACATTGTAGTTACTCCACAATACTAACCTAATTGACAGAGTGAAAAGAAGGAAGCCTGTACAGAATACAAATATTCCAAAACAAGCATCCTGTTTGCAACAAGGCACTAAAGTAATAATGTAAAAAATGTGGCAAAGCAATTAACTTTTTGTCCTGAATACAAAGTGTTACGTTTGGGGCAAATCCATTACAACACATTACTGGATACTCCATTATTTTCAAGCAGTGTGGTCAGTGGTGTAAAAATACTTTAATAAAAGGAATTTGAAATTATTTATACTTTTACTTTTGATACTTAAGTATATTTGAGCAATTACATTTACTTTTGATACTTATGTATGTTTAAAACCAAATAATTTTAGACTTTTACTCAAGTAGTATTTTACTGGGTGACTTTTCACTTTTACTTGAGTCATTTTCTATTAACGTATTTTTACTTGTACTCAAGTATGACAATTGGTTACTTTTTACACCGCTGAGTGTGGTGGCTGCATCATGTTATGGGCTATGCTTGTAATCGTTAAGGACTGGAGAGGTTTTCAGGATAAAAAATAAATGGAATGGATCTAAGCACAGGCACAATCCTAGAGGAAAACCTGGTTCAGTCTGCTTTCCACCAGATACTGGGAGATTAATTCAGCAGGACAACAACCTAAAACACAAGGTCAAATCTACATTGGAGTTGCTTACCAAGAAGACGGTGAATGCTCCTGACTGGCCGAGTTATAGTTTTGACTCAATACTACTTGCAAATCTATGGCAAGACCTGAAAATGGTTGTCTAGCAATGATCAACAACCAACGTGACAGAGCTTGAAGAATATTGAAAAGAATAATGTGCAAATGTTGCACAATCCAGGTGTGGAAAGCTCTTTGAGGCTTACCCAGAAAGACCCACAGCTGTAATCACTGCAAAATATCGCTGCAAAAAAAGTATTGACTTAGGGATGTGAATACTTATGTAAATGAGATATTTCTGTATTTCATTTTCAATAAAACTTGCAAAAATATCTGAAAACATGTTTTCACTTTGTCATTATGGGCTATTGCGTGTAGATGGGTGAGATAACATATTAATTGCATAAATTTTGAATTCAGGCTGTAACACAACAAAATGTGTAATAAGTCAAGGTATATAAATATTTTCTGAAGGCACTGTATATGGAGCCATTAATGCAAGTGAGTAAATTCCCTGCAAATTTCCAACTGATCATCATTTTGATGAAAATGAATGCAATTTGATGGAAAACATTATGAACACTTTTCAATGTTTTTGAAAATATTTGTGTTTATAAAATCTGAAAGTCCATACATGCATTTCTTTATGGTACCAGAAACTATTCTACTAACGTTTCACATAAACTTAGATTAATTTGTAAAACCATTGGGTTTTGAAAAAAGGAAACCAAAGAATGAGATATTTGCAATACATGTATTTATTTACTGACAGCTGCCCACCACGATACAACCAGATCCATCATTTAGTTGCTGGTCATCACCTGCAAAAGAGAAAAATAAAAAAGAGACAAAAAATGACTTCATATGCCAATAGGGAGTATACTTGCATATACTCCAAGGTGATAATTAAACATTACAAGTGTTTTTTTTCCATGGATAGGCTGTTCCAATATTCACACCAGCATACCACTTAAAATGCATACCCAAAATATTACTTCATTATAAATGTATATCTAGCTTGGTTTGGATACCACTTAAAACGCACAATACATTGCTTCAATCTGAGCAGTATGCAGTATAGATATTTTAGCCCTTGTGTGGCGGGAAGGGAATAAGTGTGGAAGTATGGTGGGAAGGGATATAGTGTTGAAGTGTTGGGTGTGTACTCACGTTGTTGATCCAGGAAATGTAGGCACTGACGCGGGTGAAGACGGAGGGCTTCTTGGGGTAATTGCAGCCCATGCTGGAGCCGAAGCTCACCACACCGTGAACGTCCCAGGAGCCATCAGAGTTCTGGCAGTTCAGGGGGCCACCGGAGTCTCCCTGCAGGGAAACAGAGGAACACATAGCAGTGGTAAGCTCAGGACCACAGTGTATGACTGTGTCAAATATATAGTTGACTATAACCTTGTTAAACTTTAATTTGTGGAATTTCTTAATTTCTTAGTAATGATGGACTGTCATTTCTCTTTGCTTATTTGAGCTGTTCTTGCCATAATATGGACTTGGTTTTTTAAAAATAGGGCTATATTCTGTATACTTCTACCTTGTCACACAGCATTAAGAACGAAATAAATTCCACAAATTCACTTTTAAGAAGGTACACCTGTTAATTGAAATGCATTCCAGGTGACTACCTCATGAAGCTGGTTTAAGGAATGCCAAGAGTGCGCAAAGCTGTAATCAAGGCAAAGGGTGGCTACTTTGAATTTGTTGAAGAATTTTTTGAACACTTTTTTGGTTACTACATGATTCCATATGTGTTATTTCATAGTTTTGATGTCTTCACTATTATTCTACAATGTAGAAAATAGTAAAAATAAAGAAAAACCCTTGAATGAGTAGGTGTGTCCAAACTTTTGACTGGTACTGTACATCAGATATTCTGAAACAATTCCTTTCACAAAATAAAGTATCATTATTTTTCCTCAAGTGGCATTTCTTAGCTCTAGGTCTGTTCATCACTCCATGATAGTGGAATGACAAAACATCAACAAGCTGTAGTAGCATGACTCACGTTGCAGCTAGCAAGGTCTCCATTACCACCAGCACAGACCATGCTGCTGGTAACAAGGCTGCCCCACCAGTCGGGCTTGGTGCAGTTGGTATGGCTGACCACAGGCAGGAGGGCCTGCTGCAGTGCGTCAGCGATGGGGCCTCCGGCTGAAGAGATTAACAAATTCAACAATCCGATTAGTGCCTCTATTGAATCTCATGAAATGTCAATAGTATCTTGAAGGATATGTTGAATGCTCAACGCTCATTTACAAACACTATATATTCAAAATAACTATATTTTAACTATACTCAAAATAACTACCATACTAATTAGCAATTGGTTCATCATCATTACATTTGTTTATGTAAAGTTATTAGTAGTACGTCAGAGTTTGTGGACATTCATATCACCAGCAAATGAGGATGAAAAGATGAAATAATACACATTGATATGAGAGAAAAGTGCAAGGGAAACTGATTCATGGTCAACATGACCTACTCCAGAGGCGTCCCCAGCCAGTGACGTAGCAGGGAGCATTGTGGGGCAGGACGATGCCGGAGTCAGGCAGACAGGCAGCCATGATAGAGTCAGAGAAGGTGACAGGGCTCTGAAGCTTGATCAGGGCAATGTCGTTACTGCAGAAGACATGATGAGCGACTGTATTAGAGATTAGTACACAGTCATGAATCAACCAAATGCATTAATAAAGCCCTTTTAACATCAGCAGATGTCACAAAGTTTAGGAAATATTACTAATCTCATTCACTGAGGAAAAGGCAGCACTACTTTTCTATCTCCAATTCCCAGTTAGATCACATCATGCATCCCGTCTGTACGAAAAACTTTGGCCAACGCATAGCTATGAGAATTGATCATTCATCCATAAATTATCTAACGGAAAATAGTTCAAACATATAAGCATGTGAATGTAAACAGACATGTGGCCTACAGGGATAGATATAATTTGAGGTAGAAAAAAGTGAAAACCCCACCGGATTCTGTAGGAATCCCAGAGCTCATGGACGATGATCTTGGCGGGAGTAAGAGCCATGGAACCCTCCTCGTTGTTGTTCTTCAGGTTGTGCTTGCCCAGGTACACCCTGTAGGTGTTGCGGCTGCTGTAAGGCCACAAGAGAACCCACACACAAAGGGTCAGGTCATAACACTAACAAAATGTTAAAAGTCCATAGATGATACAGTAAGTGAAGCAGTGGCGGCTGGTGCCTTTTAGATAATGAAGGAAATTAAATAAAATAAAAAGTTAATGGGATGACAATCTTGGACCCATTTGTTATACCTGATGCAGTGAGCAGCGGTCATGACCCACTGGCTGGAGATCAGAGTGGCGCCACAGGTGTGGTGGAAACTGCTACCAGACTGGTACTGAAGAGACACCTGGAGAGAACAAAGAAACAAACTTCAATGTATTTAAATTCAACACAATTCAAATAAGATTTGGTAAAGTCAATTTGAAGAAAAATACTACTTTACTACAACTTTAGGACACCCAGGGCTTGTTAATAGAGAAGGGCTTGTTAATAGAGAATGGCTTGTTATTAGAAAAGGGCTTGTTAATAGAGAAGGGCTTGTTAATAGAGAAGGGCTTGTTATTAGAGAAGGGGTGATAATACATGTAAACATGTAAAGTGGAACCTACCTGCCAGGGCCAGCTGTTCTCACGGACATCCTCTCCTCCAACCACCCTGGTGACGATAGGGGGGAAGGTGGGCAGCCCACATCCGTAGGCTGAAAAATAACGAGAAACACACACACTATACAATTACACTTTTGCATCACTGACTTACTCTTCCCAGAACATCATATTGTATGTCTAAGGTTAATTTTGAAATTGCACATTTCTACCAAAATGTGTAACTTCTGTATTTCATGTACATGATACCTATACCCAATATATTTCAACTTAAATCTGAGAGAATTTCTAAATGAAAACAAATAGGTGGTAATTTAAAATTGCATACAAAGTGGAATTATGTGTTCCCTGACAGTAAGATAAGGCGAGGGACCAACATATTGTCAAATGTTCAGCAAAATCTCAAATCTGGTCAGGATAGCTTACCACCAGCAACAAACAAAGCCAAGATCACAAACTTCATGATGACAGTTTCAGTGAATGTCAGCTGAACCTGCTCCCTTATATAGCTGAGGAGTAGTGGAAAAAAACTGTCAGGGACATGTTGCACAACATGGTGTCTAAAACCAGCCAGTAAAACCTGGAAAAAAATCTACCTTGCAGATAATGTGATTTTGGATGTTTATCTTCTCAACTGGGTTACCCAGGTTCTGTGAAATTCACAGTGTTGGAAAAGCTACTCTGAAAATATAGTTTACCAAGCTACCAATTACTTCATACTGGAAGAAGTTAAGCTATACACTAAATCTACCCTTAAGAAAAATAAAGCTACTTAGAGAAAAAAAAGTTCTCTACTTCCAAACTACTTCATGAAAACATATATCTAAATCTGAAATGTCATAGACTACAGATCATTCTGGGGTCAGACGTTAACAGCAAGAACAGATCACTCTGGAGTCAGACGTTAACAGACAGTGTGACTGTCTGTTAACGCCTATTAAACATAAAAAGTGAGAATTAGGTAGACAAAAAGTCTTTGTGTTTGAAGTGAGATTTAGGCAGGTCTGATGAAAAAGAAAGGAAATTCTTGCGTACTTCACCCATATTCTATTTTCTTTTTGCAAAGAAAGTAGTGTGTAGTTCAGTCATCGACCATGAAATAAAACATAGTACTAATATAACACTATAACAATGAACAATGCAAAAAAAAACGAACTAATATAGACTATAGACCTTATTCATTTAGTCAGGTCACTATGCAATGGCATACTAAAATGTATGAAACATACTTGTACTTTAAAGGTGCAATTTGAAGAAACAGATATTTACAGTATGTTCTTAAATTATTAGAAAACACATGTACATATGCAATCAATATTTTCTATAATGGTTTGTGATTTTTCAATGAATTTCAAAGTTACGGGCATTTCAGTATTCCGAACGACCTCCATTCCTGACATGTTAGTACCTCTGAGGTCCTCTTACTGTATATGATCATGGAAAATGGCACAAATTGCATTGGCTATTAACCAACATTGTTTTAATTATTAATAGCATGAACATTTCATTACGGTGGGCCCCATTCAACTATTTATCAGAGTGTCTAGCATTATAAACTCATTATCATATGCCTTTGTTCGAAAAAACTAAGGCAACGCCAAAAAAAGTGATACTGGTCTAGAGATTTAATGCAATAATATGCCATTTAGCAGACACATTTATCCAAAGCAACAGTGAGTGCATACATATCCGTATTGGTGGCCCCAGCAGGAATCAAACCCATGACCTTGGCATTGCTTGCACCATGAGATAAAGTGGTATTGAACTTGTTTGTTGATCTGGTTTTGTTATGACCTAGGGTGACCATGGTGCCCCCCTGAACCATCAGACTGCTGATGGAACTGGGAGATCCACACTGTGCTGAGCTTTTTCGATTTAGGTGGTCACTGCACCTACAACCGCAAGAGGCCCTCAGTCTTAACCCAAGTCAGTGCCTACATTGACTGGATCAACACTGTCAGTGTGTAATGATGTGCGCTGAGAGTCGGGAAGCAAGTTCAGGGAGTGAGGGTTTTAATAAATAAGCGCAACATAAAACAAAACACGAACACACAGAACACTGGAACAGAAACAATAACGCCTGGGGAAGGAACCAAAGGGAGTGACATATATAGGGAAGGTAATCAGGGAGGTGATGGAGTCCAGGTGAGTCTGATGACGCGCAGGTGCGCGTAATGATGGTGACAGGTGTGCGCCATAACGAGCAGCCTGATGACCTAGAGGCCGGAGAGGGAGCACACGTGACAGTAGCTCCTCCCTGATGCGTGGCTCCAGCCGCAGGACGCCGACCAAAAAGATGATCCCGAGGATCAGGAGCCGACCGGTCACCTCTGCTGAGGTGCGGGAAACCTGTCAATCTTGCTGAGACGCAGGAGCATGGCGACCTAAAATTCGGCTCCAGCCGCAGGACGCCAACCCAAGGGATGATCCCGGGGATCAGGAGTGGACCGGTCACCCCTGCTGATGCGCGGGAACCTGTCGCTGGCTGAGACCCGGGAACCTGACAGACCGGCTGAGGCAGGGGAGCCTGGCGAGCCGGGGGAAGCAGGGGAGCCTGCCAATCCGGCCAAGGCATGAAAGCCCGACGAGCCGGCGGAGGAAGGGAAGCCTGGCGATCTGGCTGAGGCATGAAAGCCTGTAGCGGCTCCAGGACCCGAAGTCATTCTACCTGACACAAAAAAAAACACTACCTGATGTTTCCCTTAGGTGAGGAGTTTTTCAGTAACGATGTGCTGAGAGTCGGGAAGCAAGTTCAGGGAGTGATTTAATAAATAAACGCAACAAACCACAAACACACAGAACACTGGAACAGGAACAATAACGCCTGGGGAAGGAACCAAAGGGAGTGACATACATAGGGAAGGTAATCAGGGAGGTGATGGAGTCTGTTACTAGAACTATGGCCGAACGCTACCTCAAGTTCACCATGATTTAGAGATGAAAATCACATCTACCACGCTGAAGGGAAGAGTCATTCATTTCCCACAGATCTTGGCCAACAACTAATGAAACACAGCTACCTATTGGGACACCAAGGTTTCTATATGGACGTTTGCTCATAAATACAATTCTAAGATAAGAATGCTGCCGCTCTTTCCTTTATGTCTTGAAACATTTTTAAATGAACCAGCATACCCATAGCATAGGCCTACACTCATACCATAAGCATGTCTCTGATTAATGAGAAGAACCTTTCCACAGTTAAGTTGTCTGGATGTCCTTTGGGTGATGGACTGCTCTTGATACACACGGGAAACTGTTGAGTGTGGAAAATATACTACTGTGCCATACCCTGTTCAAAGGCACTTAAATATTTTGTCTCGCCCATTCACCCTCTGAATGGCATACATGCACAACCCATGTCTCAATTGTCTCAAGGCGTAAAAATCCTTCTTTAACCTGTCTCCTCCTCTTCATCGAGACTAATTGAAATGGATATAACAAGTGACATCAATAAGGGATCATAGCTTTCACCTGGATTCACCTGGTCAGTCTATGTCATGGAAAGAGCAGGTGTTCCTAATATTTTGTATACTCAACATATAATGTACAGACATTTTATTATTATTAGATATGTGGACATGTGGACATGTTTTGGTGAATTAAGTAGTGATGGGCAAAATCTAGTCTTCAAGTATTTTTCATTAGAATGTGTTGAACCATTTCACATGACATTCTCGTTTGAACCCTTTTCTACTAGTCTTTACTGTAAGACAAAGGACACTATTTTAGTCAAGTATCCAACAACCTTCCAATTCTTCCATGCCCATGAATGTAGTTTTAAAGCAAAAGGCTTTGCTAAAAATTGGTTCAACACACATTCTATTACTCCACAGAGAACTATTTGGCCTTTGTGGATTTTAAAGTGATATCAATAAGGGATCATAGATTTAACCTGGACTCACTCAGTGTATAGCTGGAGAGTGACATAGAAAACCCCTTTGGACATGTTGCATAACAACCAGCCTGGAAGCAGTTAGGAAAACTTTTTTTTTTTTAAATCAACCTTGCAGATAACCTTCTTCTCAACTGTGTTTCCCAGGTTCTGTGAAATCCACAGGTGTCATGGAATAACTCCGGTTGCCTAAGTTGACTCCTAAGGAACAGTTGTCTACTAAAACAGATTTGTTGAAACAAATATTAACCAACATTATTAATTACTATCATGAACTATATACAGTGGGGCAAAAAAGTGTTTAGTCAGCCACCAATTGTGCAAGTTCTCCCACTTAAAAAGACGAGAGAGGCCTGTAATTTTCATCATAGGTACACTTCAACTATGACAGACAAAATGAGAAACAAAATCCAGAAAATCACATTGTAGGATTTTTTATGAATTGATTTGCAAATTATGGTGGAAAATAAGTATTTGGTCACCTACAAACAAGCAAGATTTCTGGCTCTCACAGACCTGTAACTTCTTCTTTAAGAGGCTCCTCTGTCCTCCACTCGTTACCTGTATTAATGGCACCTGTTTGAACTTGTTATCAGTATAAAAGACACCTGTCCACAACCTCAAACAGTCACACTCCAAACTCCACTATGGCCAAGACCAAAGAGCTGTCAAAGGACCCCAGAAACAAAATTGTAGACCTGCACCAGGCTGGGAAGACTGAATCTGCAATAGGTAAGCAGCTTGGTTTGAAGAAATCAACTGTGGGAGCAATTATTAGGAAATGGAAGACATACAAGACCATTGATAATCTCCCTCGATCTGGGGCTCCACGCAAGATCTCACCCCGTGGGGTCAAAATGATCACAAGAACGGTGAGCAAAAATCCCAGAACCACACGGGGGGACCTAGTGAATGACCTGCAGAGAGCTGGGACCAAAGTAACAAAGCCTACCATCAGTAACACACTACGCCGCCAGGGACTCAAATCCTGCAGTGCCAGACGTGTCCCCCTGCTTAAGCCAGTACATGTCCAGGCCCGTCTGAAGTTTGCTAGACAGCATTTGGATGATCCAGAAGAAGATTGGGAGAATGTCATATGGCAGATGAAACCAAAATATAACTTTTTGGTAAAAACTCAACTCATCGTGTTTGGAGGACAAAGAATGCTGAGTTGCATCCAAAGAACACCATACCTACTGTGAAGCATGGGGGTGGAAACATCATGCTTTGGGGCTGTTTTTCTGCAAAGGGACCAGGACGACTGATCCGTGTAAAGAAAAGAATGAATGGGGCCATGTATCATGAGATTTTGAGTGAAAACCTCCTTCCATCAGCAAGGGCATTGAAGATGAAACGTGGCTGGGTCTTTCAGCATGACAATGATCCCAAACACACCGCCCGGGCAACGAAGGAGTGGCTTCGTAAGAAGCATTTCAAGGTCCTGGAGTGGCCTAGCCAGTCTCCAGATCTCAACCCCATAGAAAATCTTTGGAGGGAGTTGAAAGTCCGTGTTGCCCAGCAACAGCCCCAAAACATCACTGCTCTAGAGGAGATCTGCATGGAGGAATGGGCCAAAATACCAGCAACAGTGTGTGAAAACCTTGTGAAGACTTACAGAAAACGTTTGACCTCTGTCATTGCCAACAAAGGGTATATAACAAAGTATTGAGATAAACTTTTGTTATTGACCAAATACTTATTTTCCACCATAATTTGCAAATAAATTCATTAAAAATCCTACAATGTGATTTTCTGGATTTTTTCCCCTCATTTTGTCTGTCATAGGTGAAGTGTACCTATGATGAAAATTACAGGCCTCTCTCATCTTTTTAAGTGGGAGAACTTGCACAATTGGTGGCTGACTAAATACTTTTTTGCTCCCCTGTATTTGTGTCTTGACCATTAAAAGAGTGGACAAAGAGAGGTAAAACATATGAACTAAGTCAGAACCAGTACCTCGGAATCTGCATCCGAAACTAAAATGTCAAGTGAAATGTTTATAAAAGGCTATTGGTCATTGAAAAGGGCTTTCAGACGTTTTGGACCGTAACGTAGCCTTTCAATCAAGTATCAACTCTTTAAAGGCGTAGTCCGGGATTCTTTTTTATTTTACCTTTATTTAACTAGGCAAGTCAGTTAAGAACAAATTCTTATTTTCAAGCAACATCTTCACATTAGCATACAATATGATTCAATGGCATATTACCATCACACCTGAGTCCATATATTTTTTTAGATTGTGCGGTACCGTACTTACATTATTTTATCTAGGTAATCATGCATTGGTAATCTACAATGCATGAAACATGCTGCTTTGAGAAGCTGTGAGAAAAGCTTGCCACTACACATATGTTCAATCCAAATCTTTTTGTGTTAATATTATACTTCAAGGGGAGTGGAAAAAAGGGGGGTGGGCAATTTTATCAGTGTGGCTGGGCTAGCTGTCCTTAGCTTCACCCCCAGCTTGGTTTTCAGAGTGGGCTGACTGATGAAACATTTCCCAGAATCTGTTGAAATGTTGTCTTACCTGTCAAACGTCATATACAGTAGCCTACAGTATAAAGGCATCCCTGGTGTGAAGACACATTTTGAAGATACAAACATGATGAAGTTTGTAGTCCTTGCTTGTCTGGTTGCTGCTGGTAAGGATTCTACTTATTTGTTTTACCAATAAGAACAGAACACTATACAGTAGCCTATTTCTCTTCCATCTTCAGTTAGAATATTGATAGAATGCTACATTGCTAAACCTATTGAAAGGCTTTTATAAAGTGGCATTGTAAATGAAATACATAAATGTGGATAGTGTATTCATGTATTCATTAAAAAATAATTTCTAACATAATCAAAATGATTTAAGCTCAAAATGTGACTCAACAGTGTATTGATACTATAGTAATGTATGCTAGCTAACACCAGTAGACGGAGATAATATATGAGAGTTTTGAGTGTGTTTGTGTCCAACAGTCTACGGGTGTGGCATGCCCACCTTCCCTCCTGTGGTGACACGAGTGGTGGGAGGGGAGGACGTCAGGCCCAACAGCTGGCCCTGGCAGGTACTTTACGTTAAGTCAATGCAGAACATACATAGTGACTGTGACAAAGCTATCCAGTCCTCTCAGATCTGCATAAAGTACATAGGGGGAAGAGGCTAGGCATTGATTTGTTATTGGGCAGATTTAAACAATCTTAACAGCAATGCATCAATACTAATCATTGCTTGTCAGTCATCAACAGTTGTTATCAAACATGTATCACAACCATGTTATATCTTCTGCAATCATTTATTCTGAATTGTTATTCTTATATCAGTGAGATCGAGATTTTACCACAATTAAACCTTAAAGTGTAGGGGGCTTCAAAATTGAGAAATACTAATTATTCTCTAATTTCTTGTGTCTTTCAGATCTCTCTCCAGTACGACAGGGATGGCGAGTGGAGACACACCTGTGGTGGAACTCTGATTTCAAGCGAGTGGGTCCTCACCGCTGCTCACTGCATCAGGTGAGAGGACAGTAGAATAATAATGTTTAAGAGAGGGGGGACTTACGGGCAGTCATGATGAGCAGGAAACATAAAATGGGCCACAGTTCTGAAATTCAACCTACAATGATAATGTAAAAGGAAGAAAAAGGGAAAGGGGGATACCTAGTCAGTTGTACAACTGCATGCAATCAACTGAAATGTGTCTTCCGCATTGAACACAACCCCTCTGATTCAGTAAGGTGCGGGGGGCTGCCTTAATCGACATCCACGTCATCGGTGCCCGACGAACAGTGGGTTAACTGCCTTGCTCAGGGGCAGTAGTGCTTCAATTGAAAATATATATTTTTTGTCTTTTCAACAGATAACAAGAGCATGCTAGAGAATCAAAGTTTGACAGATTATTTGAATTTGGTGAATTGGATATTCAGTGTCACTCCCTCATACTGTGTTCTGTATCTGTTCTCCTCTGTTATTCTTGAGCAGTAGCAGGACCTACAGAGTGAACCTGGGAAAGCACAACCTGGCTGAGACTGAGGAGGGTTCTCTGGCTGTTGGTGTTGCCAAGATCATCGTCCACGAGAAATGGAACTCCCTCTTCATCCGGTAGAACCAATGCTAACTTTGCTTTACAGTGGTACAGCTTAATTAGACACAAGGATGGTGAACAAGAGTAACACAGCAAAAATGGTAGTCTATGACTGAATATATAGCAGTCCAAAAGAATGAACTCTCTTATGTAGGACGGTCGGGATTACATTTCACAATTTTGATTTGTAATACAGTGCAAAAACGTACACTACAACCTTAATAACTGATTGAACTTTTCAGTTAGCATACTTATGCTAACTGCTAATTAGAAGTCTACATGCAGTGCATTCAGAAAGTATTCAGACCCCTTGACTTGCTCCAGATTTTGTTACATTACAGCCTTATTCTAAAATTGATTTTTTTAAAATTATCCCTCATCAATAGACACACAAAACCCCATAATGACAAAGCAAAAACTGAAATATCACATTTACATATGTATTCAGACCCTTTACTCCGTACTTTGTTGAAGCACCTTTGGCAGCGATTACAGCCTTGAGTCTTCTTGGGTATGGCTCAATTTCAAGTCGCATAGCAAAGGGTCTGAATACATATGTAAATAAGAATAAGGATTAGAATAAGGATGTAACGTAACAAAATGTGTAAAAAGTCAAGGGGTCTGAATACTTTCCGAATGCACTGTACGTCATGTTGACTGGTGTCTGTGTGTCTTCTGCAGTAATGACATTGCCCTTATCAAACTGGAGACTCCCGTCACCTTCACTGACTCCATCATGGCTGCCTGTCTTCCTGAGGCTGGCTTCATCCTGCCCCACAACGAGTCCTGCTATGTCACAGGCTGGGGACGCACCGTCAGTGAGTGACTGCACCTCTTGCACCATCCTCTCATCATGCTAATTAATATGCAAACTTCAAGGAAACATAATTTCCTAAATCTGGGGGACGAGTGCTCTAATTCTCTCTATTTAAAGAGTCGGACTTTAAAGGGAATATCTTTACCTGAGGTAACATGTTGTGTCGTGTTTCCCTCTCCTTAACAGCCGGAGGTGCCCTCCCTGACATTCTGCAGCAGGCCCTCTTGCCTGTCGTTGACCATGCCACCTGCTCCCAGAATGACTGGTGGGGCTTCCAGGTGAAGGACACCATGGTGTGTGCTGGAGGAGATGGCATTGTGTCCGGATGCAACGTAAGTTCCATAGCGGACCTTTGCAACAGTACCCCATAACTATGTGATTATGCAAGGCACTAGCACATAATTGCAGAAATCACAATAATGAGTGTTTAAAAGTGACACTGGGCCATCCAACATGAAGAGAGGGCCACAAATGGCCCTAGGGCCACATTTTTCAGACCCTTAGTATAGCGGAAGATAGAGCTGTACTGAACTTTTTGAATTTCTGGTTTTGTCCTTTGACACAGGGTGACTCCGGTGGCCCCCTGAACTGCCAAAATGCTGATGGAGCCTGGGAGGTCCACGGTATTGTGAGCTTTGGCTCTGGGCTGAGCTGCAACTTCCGCAAGAAGCCTACTGTCTTCACCCAAGTCAGCTCCTACATGGACTGGATCAACACTGTAAGTGCATTCAGCTACACATTGGAACACTTTGACTAGAACTGTTATTACATAACCAAACTTTCAGTCGACAACCACATTTGTGTCCACAATGATTTAGATGTAAAAGTTGCCATGGTAAAAATGTTGCTGTAAAATATTTGGAGAGAGTTTCACAGTTTTGTTGATATTTCAAGTCAAGCTGCATGATATAACAATTAAGAGACTTTTAATCTTTGTTTTACAGTATAACTACAGATGTTGTACAGTACACATGAATCATGATGAGGGCACATCTAATGTTTTTCCTTCTCATATTTTCCACAGGCCATGATGAGCAACTAAGGCAACAGAGCTACTTTTTGGGAATCCACTGTCACCATGTGGAGGGTCTGCTCGTAAATAAAACATTGAAAATAAGAACTGTGCTGTTGCTTGATTTAGTGAACAATGCTCAAATGTCATACATTGGGAAGTTACAAAATAATAAGTACTACCACACTTGATACTGAGCCACAACTTTTAAAGAAGTAACCTGAATCACACACTCAAACAAATACATTTTTGATTAGCTGATGCAGATTTTTACCAATGAGCAATAATGGCTAAGAAACATCTTGATACAATAGAAGCTAAACTATTTTCTTTGAAAGGAATGACTGTTATCGCCCTGTAGCCTATAACAAAAGACCATAACAGGGGGAGGAGCCATATCTGCCTATATGAATAACTGAGCAACAAGTTAGTATAAGACTGTGTATTCAAGAAGAAAAGTCATCAAATCCTGTTATCCGTAGTTTATAAGGAGCTATAGTTTTTATTCATAGTCATCTTTAGGTTGCATTGTGTGCTGTTTTTTAAATACATGTAAAGAATTGTGAAAGATTCTGCTTTGAGTAGCAATGGGAAAGTTCCGTCACTGAAAATATGTTGTGTTCCTTGCCCCTTACATATGTGGCCAGCTGTTGTGTCTGGTGTCCTTTCCCGCCACAACTTGTGTCCCCACCATAGGAAAGGTGGCAAGGCCATACCCGTAGACTATTCCCTGGTAGGCCGTCATTGTAAATAAGAATTAGTTCTTAACTGACTTGCCTAGTTAAATTAAGGTTGAATGTGGTTTCCCAAATTGGCTGGTTGAGTTTCCCAACTTGTTAACTCTGGGTGATGCACCGAACATACAGTACAGTTTAAATACTGTACAACCTTGATGTGAATACAAGGGGGGAAGACACAGGCATGATGAAGTTTGTCATTCTTGCAGACCTAGTTGCTAGTGCTAATGATTGTTTTACATGCAATACAAAACAAGTGGAATATGGATCAACTACATTCAACAGAAGCAATAATACAGTTGAAGTCAGAAGTTTACAGACACCATAGCCAAATACATTTTACCTCAGATTTTCACAATTCCTGACATTTAATCTAAGTAAAAATCCCTGTCTTAGGTCAGCTGGATCACCACTTTATTTAAAGGATGTGAAATGTCAGAATAATAGTGAGAGAATTATTTATTTCCGCTTTTATTTTTCATCACATTCCCAGTGGGTCAGAAGTTTACATACACTCAACTACTATTTGGTAGCATTGCCTTTAAATTGTTTCGGGTAGCCTTCCACAAGCTTCCCACAATAAGTTGGGTGAATTTTGGCCCATTCCTCCTGACAGAGCTGGTGTAACTGAGTCAGGTTTGTAGGCCTCCTTGCACGCACATGCTTTTTCAGTTCTGCCCACAAATTTTCTATGGGATGTAGGTCAGGGCTTTACATTTACATTTACATTTAAGTCATTTAGCAGACGCTCTTATCCAGAGCGACTTACAAATTGGTGCATTCACCTTATGATATCCAGTGGAACAACCACTTTACAATAGTGCATCTAACTCTTTTAAGGGGGGGGGGGGGCTAGAAGGATTACTTTATCCTATCCTAGGTATTCCTTAAAGAGGTGGGGTTTCAGGTGTCTCCGGAAGGTGGTGATTGACTCCGCTGACCTGGCGTCGTGAGGGATGTTTGTGATGGCCACTCCAATACCTTGACTTTGTTGTCCTTAAGCCATTTTGCAACAACTTTGGAAGTATGCTTGGGGTCATTGTTCATCAGATGTTGCTTCAATATATCCTCATACATTTCCTCCCTCATGATTCCATCTATTTTGTGAAGTGCACCAGTTCCTCCTGGAGCAAAGCACCCCCACAATATGATGCTGCCACCTCCGTGCTTCACGGTTTGGATGGTGTTTTTCAGCTTGCAAGCCTCCCCCTTTTTCCTCCAAACATAACGATTGTCATTATGGCCAAACAGTTCTATTTTGTTTCATCAGACCAGAGGACATTTCTCCAAAAAGTACGATCTTTGTCCCCATATGCAGTTGCAAACCGTAGTCTGCCTTTTTTATGGCGGTTTTGGAGCAGTGGCTCCTTCCTTACTGAGTGGCCTTTCAGGTTATGTCGATATAGGACTTGTTTTACTGTGGATATACAGTGGGGAGAACAAGTATTTGATACACTACCGATTTTGCAGGTTTTCCTACTTACAAAGCATATAGAGGTCTGTAATTGTTATCATAGGTACACTTCAACTGTGAGAGACGGAATCTAAAACATAAATCCAGAAAATCACATTGTATGACATAAGTATTTGATACATCAGAAAAGCAGAACTTAATTTTTGGTACAGAAACCTTTGTTTGCAATTACAGAGATCATATGTTTCCTGTAGTTCTTGACGAGGTTTGCACACACTGCAGCAGGGATTTTGGCCCACTCCTCCATACAGACCTTCTCCAGATCCTTCAGGTTTCGGGGCTGTCGCTGGGTAATACAGACTTTCAGCTCCCTCCAAAGATTCTCTATTGGGTTCAGGTCTGGAGACTGGCTAGGCCACTCCAGGACCTTGAGATGCTTCTTACGGAGCCACTCCTTAGTTGCCCTGGCTGTGTGTTTCGGGTCGTTGTCATGCTGGAAGACCCAGCCACAACCCATCTTCAATGCTCTTACTGAGGGAAGGAGATTGCTGGCCAAGATCTCGCGATACATGGCCCCATCCATCCTCCCCTCAATACGGTGCAGTCGTCCTGTCCCCTTTGCAGAAAAGCATCCCCAAAGAATGATGTTTCCACCTCCATGCTTCACGGTTGGGATGGTATTCTTGGGGTTGTACTCATCCTTCTTCTTCCTCCAAACACGGCGAGTGGAGTTTAGACCAAAAAAGCTCTATTTTTGTCTCATCAGACCACATGACCTTCTCCCATTCCTCCTCTGGATCATCCAGATGGTCATTGGCAAACTTCAGACGGGCCTGGACATGCGCTGGCTTGAGCAGGGGGACCTTGTGTGCGCTGCAGGATTTTAATCCATGACGACGTAGTGTGTTACTAATGGTTTTCTTTGAGACTGTGGTCCCAGCTCTCTTCAGGTCATTGACCAGGTCCTGCCGTGTAGTTCTGGGCTGATCCCTCACCTTCCTCATGATCATTGATGCCCCACGAGGTGTGATCTTGCATGGAGCCCCAGACCGAGGGTGATTGACCGTCATCTTGAACTTCTTCCATTTTCTAATAATTGCGCCAACAGTTGTTGCCTTCTCACCAAGCTGCTTGCCTATTGTCCTGTAGCCCATCCCAGCCTTGTGCAGGTCTACAATTTTATCCCTGATGTCCTTACACAGCTTTCTGGGCTTGGCCATTATGGAGAGGTTGGAGTCTGTTTGATTGAGTGTGTGGACAGGTGTCTTTTATACAGGTAATGAGTTCAAACAGGTGCAGTTAATACAGGTAATGAGTGGAGAACAGGAGGGCTTCTTAAAGAAAAACTAACAGGTCTGTGAGAGCCGGAATTCTTACTGGTTGGTAGGTGATCAAATACTTATGTCATGCAATAAAATGCAAATTAATTACTTAAAAATCATACAATGTGATTTTCTGGATTTTTGTTTTAGATTCCGTCTCTCACAGTTGAAGTGTACCTATGATAACAATTACAGACCTCTACATGCTTTGTAAGTAGGAAAACCTGCAAAATCGTCAGTGTATCAAATACTTGTTCTCCCCACTGTAGATACTTTTGTACCTGTTTCCTCCAACATCTTCACAAGGTCCTTTGCTGTTGTTCTGGGATTGATTTGCCCTTTTCCCACCAAAGTACGTTCATCTCTAGGAGACCGACCGCTTCTCCTTCCTGAGCGGTATGATGGCTCCATGGTCCCATGGTGTTTTTACTTGCATACTATTGTTTGTACAGATGAACGTGGTACCTTCAGGCGTTTGGAAATTGCTCCCAAGGATGAATCAGACTTGTGGAGGTCTACAATTTTATTTCTGAGGTCTTGGCTGATTTCTTTTGATTTTCCCATGATGTCAAGCAAAGAGGCACTGAGTTTGAAGGTAGGCCTTGAAATACATCCACAGGTACACCTCCAATTGGGTCAAATTATGTCAATTAGCCTATCAGAAGCTTCTAAAGCCATGACATCATTTTCTGGAATTTTCCAAGCTGTTTAAAGGCACAGTCAACTTAGTGTATGTAAACTTCTGACCCACTGGAATTGTGATACAGTGAATTATAAGTGAAACAATCTGTCTGTAAACAATTGTTGGAAAAATGAATTGTGTCATGCACAAAGTAGATGTCCTAACCGACTTGCCAAAACTATAGTTTGTTAACAAGAAATTTGTGGAGTGGTTGAAAAACGAGTTTTAATGACTCCAACCTAAGTATATGTAAACTTCCGACAAATTTACCAAATGTTACAGTAGTTTTGAACAAATCCTACCCAATACAGATGCATGCCTTAAAGTGAACTAAAATGTCAGAATATGTCAGAAGTAATAGTGAGACCAATTCCCAATTTCATGTGTGGCATTTAGCAAATACATTTTACTGGATAATACATCATGTATCCTTAAATCCACAATAGTAGTTGTAATTCTCGAACTTTAGACAACAGTGGTTTACTACACCCTGTCCTTGAGGTGGACTGAAACACCACACTGAATCCACTGCTGTATTATAGCCATTAATGCTTTACTTTCTTATAATGTGAAAGTATCTGTATTTTGTAATTTGGCTGCTAGTAAGTTTATTTGGCTGCCTTATCAGACCACCCCATGCATTCAAAATAACTGTACCTTCTGTTTATAAGAACATTATCTCCACTCTCTTTGTATTTACTGTTCCACAGCCTACAGGTACGGCCTTACCACCTTTCCTCTGGTGGTAACACGAGTTGTGGCGGGAAAGTACACCAGACACAACAGCTGGCCCTAGCAGGTGAAACCAAGGCTAGATTTGATTCAGAAAGCTAACATCCTTTCCTCATACAAAAAACTCTTCCCCTTGCTTGGTAGGTGTTTAATCTCTATTCCTGTAGTGTTTAATCTCTTATTACTTTATGGATATAATAAGGAAGACTCCAAATACAAGGATGTGAACTTGAGTTATACATTTACTGAAGTAGCTAGTAAGCAATACAATAATAACGTGGTGCAACACTACGCATGACCAAGGGCGCTCGCTACTTAAAAGGGACATCAGTAATTAACAAAACATTTTCTCCCTTGTACAATCACAGTTCACTTTTACCAAACCATAACCCAACACATTTCACAAAACTTGTATTCTTCTTTGATTTGAACTTGAACGGATGTGGAAGGGCTTGCAAACCATTACAGACTTCAAAGGGAAGCACAACCGAGAAATGCCCAGTGACACGAGCCTACCAGACGAGCTAAACTCCTTCTATGCTCACTTCGAGGCATATAACACTGAAACATGCATGAGAACACCAGCTGTACTGGAAGACTGTGATCACGCTCTCCGCAGCCGATGTGAGTAAGACCTTTAAACAGGTCAACATTCACAAGGCCGCAGTGTCAGACGGATTACCAGGACGTGTACTGTGAGCATGCGCTGACCAACTGGCAAGTGTCTTCACTGACATTTTCAACCTCTCCTTGTCTGAGTCTGTAATACCAATATGTTTTAAGCAGACCACCATAGTGCCTGTGCCCAAGAACACTAAGGTAACCTGCCTAAATGACTACCGGCCTGTAGCACTCACATCTGTAGCCATGAAGTGCTTCGAAAGGCTGGTCATGGCTCACATCAACACCATTATCCCAGAAACCCTAGACCCACTCCGATTTGCATACTGCCCCAACATATCCACAGATGATACAATCTCTATTGCACTCCACACTGCCCTTTCCCACCTGGACAAAAGGAACACCTACGTGAGAATTCTATTCATTGACTACAGCTCAGCGTTCAACACCATAGTGCCCTCGAAGCGCATCGATAAGCTATGGACCCTGGGACTAAGCACCTCCATCTGCAACTGGGTCCTGGACTTCCTGACGAGCTGCCCCCCAGGTGGTAAGGGTAGGTAACAACACATCCGCCATACTGATCCTCAACACAGGGGTCCCTCAGGGGTTCGTGCTCAGTCCCCTCCTGTACTCCCTGTTCACTCATGACTGCACGGCCAGGCACGACTCCAACACCATCATTAAGTTTACCAATGACACAACAATGGTAGGCCTGATCACCGACAACGACGAGACAGCCTATAGGGAGGAGGTCAGAGACCTGGCCATGTGCTGCCAGGACAACAACCTCTCCTTCAACGTGATCAAGACAAAGGAGATGATTGTGGACTACAGGAAAAGGAGGACCAAGCACGCCCCCATTCTCATCGACGGGGCTGCAGTGGAGCTGGTTGAGATCTTCAAGTTCCTTGGTGTCCATATCACCAACAAACTAACATGGTCCAAGCACACCAAGACAGTCGTGAAGAGGGCACCATAAAACCTATTCCCCCTCAGGAGACTGAAAAGATTTGGCATTGGTCCTCAGATCCTCAAAAGGTTCTACAGCTGCACCATCAAGAGCATCCTGCCTGCCATCCTGCCTGTTGCATCACTGCCTGGTATGGCAACTGCTTGGCCACAAGGCACTATAGATGGTAGTGCGAACGGCCCAGTACATCACTGGGGTCCCTGTACCACCCCACTGCCCTCTCCAGCTGTGCCACTTCCAGGAGTTCTCTGTGCCTGTTCTCTCTCAGTTGTTGTCCTGTTTCCTTTGGAATGCAGTTGGTTAATGTGATGCCGCAACATCATGTTTGGGCTCACTTGAACCTGGTAAGTTCTTTATTCCATTTGTGTGTGTACGGTCCCGCTTGTTCATTTCCCTCCTATTCAGGAGCGACAGATAGCCTCGAGGTTAGAGCGTTGGGCCAGTAACCAAAAGGTCGCTGGTTTGAATACCGGAGCCGACAAGGTAAAAAATCTGTTGCTGTGCCCTTGAATTACTCCAGAGTTGCTGTACAATGGTGACCCTGGCTGTGACCCAACTCTCTGTGTGTGTCTCAGGGGGAGTTGGGATATGCAATAAACACATTTCCATTACACACTTGTGTGTAAAAGGACAAATATATGCACCCCCCATATTATTCTGTAGTCTCGCACCATCACTCCCTATCCTGTTTGGAGATTGGGCTCCCAGCCGCCAGAGAGCATCTTTGTTCAGCACTTCATTGCACCTGTTTGGCTTCACGATGTCCAGCCCTGTGTGGAGAGGCCGTCCGAACATCAGTTCTGCTGGGCTTTCATTTGTTGTGGCATGTGGGGTATTTCAGTACAAGGCCAGGAACTTGGTCAGTTTTGTTTACAAAGTCCCTTTGTCTCGTTTTGCTGTGCGTAGTCCTTGCTTTAGGGTTTGCATAAACCATTCTGCCAGCCCATTGGTGGAAGGGTGAAACAGAGTAGAGGTTGAACGTTTGATTACGTTTACTGACATGAATCATGTAAACTCGTCACTTACAAAAGCTTGCTCGTTGTAGCTTACAGCTGCAGAGGCAATCCGAAGTGTGCAAACTTTGTTCTGAGGCACTCTATAGTCTGAGCTGAGGTGGAGGAATCAATGCAAAACACCTCTGGCAACTTGGAATGGGCATTAACTATGAACATGTGCTTTTCAAAGGGGGCGGCGGAGTCCACATGAATTCTCTGCCATGGCTCTGTGGGCCATTTCCATGGGTGGACTGGGGCAGGAGCAGGCATGTGAAGGGTTCCCAAACATCCGCTACAGTTCTTTGCCAATATTTTCTGTTGATCCAGACCGGGCCACCAGAAGTGGCTCCTCACGAGCAGCTTCTATTTTACAATTCTAACATGCCCTTCATGTAGTTGCTGCAAAACCTGATGTTGGCATTTCTGGGGTATCATGACTCTCATTCCCCACATCAAACATCCTTGGTGTGTTGTAATTTAGTTTCTCCGCTGGAAATACGGTGCAGCTCCTTGCTGCCCTTAGCTGACCATCCTGACATGGTGTAGGTGTATGCTTTTGGCAATGTCACATCTATCCTTGCCTCCCATTTGATAACTGTTCTTGACAGGTAGTGCCTTGAGCTGAAAAGGTATGGAAAATGTCCACGGCATCTATTCCCCTTTGTTTTTATCTTGTACAGGGCAGTCTGGACAATCCATCTGCATTTGTGTGGAGGGACGTCGGCTTAAACTCTATGTCATACATACATGGCAAGGATCAAGGCGTAAAAAGCTGTAACCCGGCTGCTGTTATGGCCGGAAACACATTTCTTTGAACTGAAAATGGAAAGCAACAGCTGGTGATTCATAACCAGCAAGAAACGCTCAACATACAGGTATGTGAAGAATTTCTTGATGCACCACACAAGCACCAGTGCTTCTTTGTCGATTTGTGAGTAGTTCTTCTCTGCATCATTCAAAGTTTGTGACGCAAAGGCCACTGGCCTCTCTGACACATCTTTCAGTGTGTGTGAAAGAACACTTCAATGGCAGTACGGGGTCGTAATGCACCAGGACCTGTTCTGATGTGAGGAGCTGCTTTGCCTCAAGAAACACATTTTCACACTATGCTGTCCACTGCCATTTCCTTTTATTTTCCGGGAGCTAGTTGAGAGGTTGTACTGCTGAAAGGTTTGGGAGGAATCTTTTGTAGTAATTGATCAGTCCAGTGAAAGATCTCACTTGTCACATCGTTTACGGTCGTGGTGCCTGAACAACTGCATCGATTTCGTGTCCATAGAAGATCATCTTGTCTTTGAAGAACTCACACTTCTGTAAGTTTGCGTGTAGTCCGTACTCTTTCAGTCTTCTCAGGACCTCTTTCACGTTAGCCAGGTGCTCTTTGTCTGTGTGCCCTGTTATGATCATGTCATCCAGGATACACTGGGTTCCTGGGACTCCTTGCCAGATTTGGTCAATGGTTTGTTGCCAAAAGGCTGGGGGTTATACCTGTATAAACCTTTGTGTGTGTTTAATGTCAGGTACGGTTTGGAGCTCTCTTTTTAAATGATAAAAAAATGTAACGTTTATTTAACTAGGCAAGTCAGTTAAGAACAAATTCTTATTTACAATCATGGCCTACACCGGCCAAACCAGGACGACGCTGGGCCAATTGTGCGCCGCCCTATGGGACTCCCAATCACGGCCGGTTGTGATACAGCCTGGATTCTAACCAGGGTGTCTGTAGTGACACCTCTAGCACTGAGATGCAGTGCCTTAGACCGCTACGCCACTCGGGAGCTTCAACCAGTAGCTGCAGGTAAGCCTGTTTCAGTCGATTTTACTGACGTGTTTCCCACCAGCTAGTGCAGCAAAGATGTCATCCAGATGGGGCAGGGGGTATTGGTCCACATCCAACATTGAATTCACAGGGACCTTGAAGTCCCCACACTTTCAAACAGACCGTCTTTCTTTACAATGGGAGCAAAGGGTGTGGCACATTCACTTCTGTCCACTTTCGTCAGGATCCCTGTATCCTGCAAGCAATAGATTTCTGCTTCCACCTTTGGTCTCAAGGACTATGGAACAGATGTGGCTTTGCAGAATTTTGGGGTTGCATCATCTCTCAGTACGAGTTTGGCTGTTAAAACTTCTTAGGGCTGCAATCCCGTTGACGGGATTGATATGACAACAGCCAGTGAAAGTGCAGAGCGCCAAATTCAAACAACAGAAATCTCATAATTAAAATTCATCAAACATACATGTATCTTATACCATTTCAAAGGTAATCTTGTTGTTAATCCCACCAAAGTGTCCAATTTCAAATAGGCTTTACAGCGAAAGCACCACAAACGATTATGTTAGGTCAGAGCCAAGCCACAGAAATACACAGCCATTTTTCCAGCCAAAGAGAGGAGTCACAAAAAGCACAAATAGAGATCAAATGAATCACTAACCTTTGATGATCTTCATCAGATGACACTCATAGAACTTCATGTTACACAATACATGTATGTTCTGTTCGATAAAGTGCATATTTATATTAAAAAAACTCATTGGCGCGTTATGTTACATTGTATACATAGTATACATTGGCGCGTTATGTTCACTAGTTCCAAAAACATCCAGTGATATTGCAGAGCCACATCATTTTACAGAAATACTCATTATAACTGTCGATGAAAATAGAATTGTTAGACATGGAAATATAGATACACTTCTCCTTAATGCAACCGCTGTGTCAGATTTCAAAAAAGCTTTACGGAAAAAGCAAACCATGCAATAATCTGAGTACAGCTTTCAGACAACAAAGCAGCCAAAAAGATATCCACCATATTGGGTAGTCAACATTAGTCATAAATAGCATTATAAATATTCACTTACCTTTGATGATCTTCATCAGAATGCACTCCCAGGAATCCCAGTTCCACATTAGATGTTTGATTTGTTCGATAATGTCCATCATTTTTGTCCAAAGAGCTACTTTTGTTAGCACGTTTGGTAAACAAATCCAAAGTCATGAAGCGTGTTCCCTAGCTGCAGACGAAATGTCAAAAAGTTCCGTTACTGTCCGTAGAAACATGTCAAACGATGTATGGAATCAATCTTTAGGATGTTTTTAACATAAAACTTAAATAATATTCCAACCGGAGATTTCCTTTGTCTTCAGAAAAGCAAAGGAGCGCGAGCTACCTCTCATGTGAAATGCGCATGACCAGCGTGTGACTGCTGGCAGACCACTGACTCATTCCTCTCTCATTCGGTCCCACTTCACAGTAGAATCCTCAAACAAGTTTCTAAAGATGGTTGACATCTAGTGGAAGCGACCAACCTCAGATTTCCTACTTCCTGTTTGGATTTCTTCTCAGGTTTTTGCCTGCCATATGAGTTCTATTATACTCACAGACATCATTCAGTTTTAGAAACGTCAGAGTGTTTTCTATCCAATACTAATAATAATATGCATATATTAGCAACTGGGACTGAGGAGCAGGCAATTTACTCTGGGCACCTTTCATCCAAGCTACTCAATACTGGCCCTGCAGCCATAAGAAGTTAAGCCTTTTAGTATTCCCATCTGATCACCAAAAGCGGTGTTGTAATTCTTCAGCAAATGTTCCAGTGTTTGGTCTGTGCCTTTCTCTTCAAGCTGGGACGTTTAAAGCATTTTCAAGTCACACCAGTTCAGCTTTATTTCTAACAGCCATTCACTGCCAAATAAAGTGGGACCAGTTTCAGGCACCACATACAGCTGCAACTGCTGTGTTCGCTCCCCATAACTCACTCTGACCTGCAACGCCCCCTTGGTCTCAATCTTTCTCCTGAGTATGTCTTCAGCAACACATTTGTTTTCTTCAGCTTGATAGCCTTGATGTGCTCATTGTAGACAGTCATGGAAATTATAGACACTGCATTTTGAATGGTATGCCTTCAATGTCTGGTGTCACCCATATTATGCTACTGCTGGGAGAAGTCACTGTGTTTAACTCCATTGTACCATGAATTGTTCATCTGAATCCCTGCCACTCTGCTCTGCTAGTGCACAGACCATTTCTCAGTTTCCCTGTTGTGACTATATTTTGCTCTACATGCTCTTTTAATGTGCCTCTTCTATTGCATTTTGGACAGATTTCATTTCTGAAAAGGAAGTCCTCTGCCTTGTGGCCATCTCTGGCACCCCTGTTGCATTTTTCAGCCACAGGGGACGCTGTCGGCTGCGTGAAAACTTGTGCAGGAACGTTTTGAAAGGAGGTCAGTATTTATTTTGCAACTCAATTGCATCTTTGGTAAGGATTTCCAAAGCTAGTGAGATCTGTCTCTGTGAGCAATCGTTTCTGAATGTGTTCATGTTTCAGTCCACAAACAAATCTGTCCCTTAATGTCTCCAAACTGGCAATGCTCATACAGTTTCTTCAACTCTGCTGCATATGTATTAACACCCTTGGGGGGGAAAAATATTCTCCTTGCTTGGTAGGTGTTTAATCTCTATTCCTGTAGTGTTTTATCTCTTATTACTTTATGGATATAATAAGGAAGACTCCGAATACAAGGATGTGAACATGAGCTTTGTATTTATTGAAGTAGCTAGTTAGCAATACAAGAATAACGTGGCGCATCACTGCGTATGCCCAAGGGCGCTCAGTCCTTAAAGGGGATGCAGCCCTGCAGTGAGATAGCTCACGCACTCATAATATCGGGGTTACGCAAGTAACCTTATGTTATCAAGAAATGTAAGGGAGCATTTTTTTTTTTTTTCAAGCCCCTGCACTTTACACTTCAACTTAACCGTGGTACCCAGAACTAACTGTCACAAGAGACTAACTTCAACCTGACAGCAGAGATGCTAACTATCCGTCCCGTCCTCTGGATTCCAGATCTCTCTCCAGTACAATGACATTGGTGCGTGGAAACAGGTGTTTAGTGGCACTCTGATCAACACTGACTGGGTTGTCACGGCTGCCCACTGCATTATGTACTAAACACATCAACACAAGCCATACAACACTTTGGTGACCTTACCTTAAAAAAACACAACATTGTTTGCACGTGTAATAGCCCTCAATAACATTTGGTGTCAGTAGATGTTTGACTATTCAGTAGCTTAGCTGTGGTTGGTTACACATGCAGCAGTAGCAGGATCTAGAGAGTAGAGTTGGGCAAGCACAACCTGAAAGAGACTGAGGAGGCCTCTGTGCCGATGGGCACCTCCAAGATCATCATCCACCAGAGCTGGACCCCCATCCTCAGCCGGTAAAGTAACTGCTTCCCCTTGGGAATTCGGTGTGTGACTCAATGCACACAACCATCGAGCTACAGTACACATCAGGTCTATCTATGACCATATGACTATTTCGCTATGAAGCAACAACAGTAATTCCAACCAAATACCAGCAGCAGTAGTTAGCTCACTGCGCCAGTAAACACCAACAGTAACAATACAATCACTGCTAGCACACTAAATTACCAGACTTACTAAACCTACCGTTCATTTTGGAAGATCGCCTTCAGACTATACGTATATAGTATCTGTATTGGGAGCTCATTGGGGGTTATAACCGTGTGTCTTCTGCAGTAATGACATTGCCCTGATCAAGTTGGAGACCATGTCACTGACTCCATCATGGCTGCCTGTCTTCCTGAGGTTGGCTTCATCCTTCCCCACAACGAGCCCTGCTACGTCAACGGCTGGGGACGTCTCTACAGTGTCTGCACCTCCTCCTCATTTTGTCTGTGTGGAAACCTAGTTATATGTTTCCCGGTCCAACCCTGTGGGCACTATGGTCCAAAAACTCTTACCAGGGTAAGGGTCAATTCCATTTCAATTCAGTCAATTCAGGAAGTAAACTGAAATTTCAATTCCACATTTTCCTCATTGAAACGCATTGAAGAAAATGTGCATTTCAGTTTACTTCCTGAATTGAAATGGAACCAACCCGAGTCCTGGCTCTTACCTGGGCTTCTGTGATTCTGTTGTAATCCTCAGCTGGAGGCCCCATCACTGACATCCTGCAGCAGGCCCTCGTGCCTGTCGTTGACCATGCAAGCTGTACACAGCCTAAATGGTGCAGCGTCCTGACCACTGACATGCTGGTCTGCACTGGAGGAGATGGCGTCGTGGCCGGGTGCAACATGAGTCATAACAAACCCGTATTCACCTTGAAAAATGTTTATGTTAAAAAAGTTTGAGAATAATTATACAGTGGCAAGAAAATGTATGTGAACCCTTTAGAATGACCTAGATTTCTGCATAAATTGGTCATCGAATTTGATCTGATCTTCATCTAAGTCACAACAATAGACAAACATAGTGTGCTTAAACTAATAGCACACAAATTATTGTATTTTCTTGTCTACATTGAATACATCATTTAAACATTCACAGTATAGGTTGGAAAAAGTATGTGAACCCCTAGGCTAATGGCTTCGCCAAAAGCTAATTGGAGTCAGGAGTCAGCTAACCCTAACCCAATGAGACAAGATTGGAGATGTTGGTTAGAGCTGCCTTGCCCTATACAAAACACTCACAAAATGTACGTTTGCTATTCACAAGAGGCATTGCCTGATGTGAACCATGCCTCGAACAAAAGAGATCTCAGAAGATCTAGGATTAAGAATTGTTGACTTGCATAAAGCTGAAAGGGTTATAAAAGTATCTTTAAAAACCTTGATGTTCATCAGTCCACGGTAAGACCAATTGTCTAGAAATGGAGAAAGTTCAGCACTGTTGCTACTCTCCCTAGGAGTGGCTGTCGTGTAAAGATGACTGCAAGAGCACAGTGCAGAATACTCAATGAGGTTAAGAAGAATCCTTGAGTGTCAGCTAAAGACTTACAGAAATTCTGGAACATGCTAACATCTCTGTTGACGAGTCTATGATACGTAAAACACTAAACAAGAATGGTGTTCATGGGAGGACACCACGGAAAAAACATTGCTGCACATCTGAAGTTTGCAAAAGTGCACATGGATGTTCCACAGCGCTACTGGCAAAATATTCTGTGGACAGATGAAACTACAGTTGAGTTGTTTGGAAGGAACACACAACACTATGTGTGGAGAAAAAAAGGCATAGCACACCAACATCAAAACCTCATCCCAAATGTAAAGTATGGTGGAGGGAGCATCGTGGTTTGGGGCTGCTTTGCTGTCTCAGGGCCTGGACAGCTTGCTATCATCGACAGAAAAATTTATTCCAAAGTTTATCAAAACATTTTGCAGTAGAATGTAAGGCTATCTGTTCGCCAATTGAAGCTCAACAGAAGTTGGGTGATGCAACAGGACAATGACCCAAAACACAGAAGTAAATCAACAACAGAATGGCTTCAACAGAAGAAAATACGCCTTCTGGAGTGGCCCGATTGTCAATCAACCCGATTGAGATAAAGAGGCAAGACCTCAAGAGAGAAGTGCACACCAGACATCCCAAGAATATTGCTGAACTGAAACAGTTTTGTAAAGAGGAATGGTCCAAAATTCCTCCTGACCGTTGCGCAGGTCTGATCCGCAACTACAGAAAAAGTTTGGGTGAGGTTATTGCTGCCAAAGAAGGGTCAACCAGTTATTAAATCCAAGGGTTCACATACTTTTCCCACCCTGCACTGTGAATGTGTACACGGTGTGTTCAATAAAGACATGAAAACTTAGAATTGTCTGTGTGTTATTAATTTAGGCAGACTGTGTTTGTCTATTGTTGTGACCTAGATGAAGATCAGATCAAATGTTATGACCAATTTTTGCAGAAATCCAGGTACTTCCAAAGGGTTCACATACTTTTTCTTGCCACTCTATATACACATTTAACAATCAACAAAACTAACAACTAACAAATTCACAACATGCAGATTCATTATCATTGTACAAGAATTCTGAACAAAACTATAATCTATTGTAACTGCAGATACTCAGTGTCAGCCGTGTCAGCTCGCAAGGCATTTTACTATATTGATACCACATTTCGAATGTACATAGTAGTAATCATTTACAATGTTATTCAAAAGCTATAGGGAAGTACTGTGTCACTTACGGTCTTTTGTTTGACATTTTCTCAATGAATGTGACGACATATTAAAAGGGAAGCCACTGCCTGATCAAGAAATACTATGGTCCCTAATTATCAAATGTGTATTGAAAAGGTTACAGCACTCTACCACTAGAGGGAAGCAAGGTCAAATCTGTACACGTAAAAGCCAAACAGAAATCCTTATATTGAGTTAAAAGGCTCCCAAACACAAAAGTAATTATGTTAACAGCGTTTAAGTACAATAATGACTAACACAGAGTTTTATGGAACTTTTTAAAAGCCAGCACTTTGAAAATGAGTGTCTTTCTCTCAGAGAATGACCTTGAGAACACAACAAAGATTCAACACTGACAAGAGAAGAAGCCAACATTCTCAGGCTGTTTCCTCTTCATCCAGCTTCACAGTAACAAAGATAAGGTGAATAACATAGTGGAAAAGTACAAATATCACCTAGCCTGGTCCACGATCTGTTTGTGTCTTATTGTCAATTCCTATAGGCTAAATTCCTATAGGCTAAATAGAATACTAGAAAGTATTCAAACCCCTTGGCTTATTCTGCATTTTGTTGTGTTACAGCCGGAATTAAAAATGTTTCTGTCACCCATCTACACAGAATTCCCCATAATGACAAAGTGACACCTTTTTAGAAATGTTTGCAAATGTATTGAAAATTAAATACATATACAGTGGGGAGAACAAGTATTTGATACACTGCCGATTTTGCAGGTTTTCCTACTTACAAAGCATGTAGAGGTCTGTAATTTTTATCATAGGTACACTTCAACTGTGAGAGACGGAATCTAAAACAAAAATCCAGAAAATCACATTGTATGATTTTTAAGTAATTAATTTGCATTTTATTGCATGACATAAGTATTTGATCACCTACCAACCAGTAAGAATTCCGGCTCTCACAGACCTGTTAGTTTTTCTTTAAGAAGCCCTCCTGCTCTCCACTCATTACCTGTATTAACTGCACCTGTTTGAACTCGTTACCTGTATAAAAGACACCTGTCCACACACTCAATCAAACATACTCCAACCTCTCCATGGCCAAGACCAGAGAGCTGTGTAAGGACATCAGGGATAAAATTGTAGACCTGCACAAGGCTGGGATGGGCTACAGGACAATAGGCAAGCAGCTTGGTAAGAAGGCAACAACTGTTGGCGCAATTATTAGAAAATGGAAGAAGTTCAAGATGACGGTCAATCACCCTCGGTCTGGGGCTCCATGCAAGATCTCACCTCGTGGGGCATCAATGATCATGAGGAATGTGAGGGATCAGCCCAGAACTACACGGCAGGACCTGGTCAATGACCTGAAGAGAGCTGGGACCACAGTCTCAAAGAAAACCATTAGTAACACACTACGCCATCATGGATTAAAATCCTGCAGCGCACGCAAGGTCCCCCTGCTCAAGCCAGCGCATGTCCAGGCCCGTCTGAAGTTTGCCAATGACCATCTGGATGATCCAGAGGAGGAATGGGAGAAGGTCATGTGGTCTGATGAGACAAAAATAGAGCTTTTTGGTCTAAACTCCACTCGCCGTGTTTGGAGGAAGAAGAAGGATGAGTACAACCCCAAGAACACCATCCCAACCGTGAAGCATGGAGGTGGAAACATCATTCTTTGGGGATGCCTTTCTGCAATGGGGACAGGACGACTGCACCGTATTGAGGGGAGGATGGATGGGGCCATGTATTGCGAGATCTTGGCCAACAACCTCCTTCCCTCAGTAAGAGCATTGAAGATGGGTCGTGGCTGGGTCTTCCAGCATGACAACGACCCAAAACACACAGCCAGGGCAACTAAGTAGTGGCTCCGTAAGAAGCATGTCAAGGTCCTGGAGTGGCCTAGCCAGTCTCCAGACCTGAACCCAATAGAAAATCTTTTGAGGGAGCTGAAAGTCCGTATTGCCCAGCGACAGCCCCGAAACCTGAAGGATCTGGAGAAGTTCTGTATGGAGGAGTGGGCCAAAATCCCTGCTGCAGTGTGTGCAAACCTGGTCAAGAACTACAGGAAACGTATGATCTCTGTAATTGCAAACAAAGGTTTCTGTACCAAATATTAAGTTCTGCTTTTCTGATGTATCAAATACTTATGTCATGCAATAAAATGCAAATTAATTACTTAAAAATCATACAATGTGATTTTCTGGATTTTTGTTTTAGATTCCGTCTCTCACAGTTGAAGTGTACCTATGATAAAAATTACAAACCTCTACATGCTTTGTAAGTAGGAAAACCTGCATAATCGGCAGTGTATCAAATACTTGTTCTCCCCACTGTATATATCTCATTTACATAAGTAATCACATCCCTAAGTCAATACCTTGTAGAAGCACATTTGGCAGCGATTACAGCTGTGAGATTTTCTGGGTAAGTCTCTTAAGAGCTTCCCACACCTGGATTGTGCCAAATTTGCCTATTATTCTTTTCAGAAATCATGTTCTGTCAAATTGGTTGTTGATCATTCCTAGAAAACCATTTTCACATCTTGCCATAGATTTGCATGTAGATTTATGCCAAAACTGTAACTCGGCCACTCGGGAACATTCACTGTCTTCTAGGTAAGCGAACACCAGTGTAGATTTGTTTTATGTTATTGTCCTGCTGAAAGGTGAATTCATCTCCCAGTGTCTGGTGGAAAGCAGACTGCACCAGGATTTTCTTTAGGATTTTGCCTGTGTTTAGCTCCCTTCCATTTCTTTTTTATTCTTAAATACTCCCCAGTCCTTAATGATTACAAGCCTACCCATAACATGATGCAGTCATCAATATAGTTGAAAATATGGAGAGCGGTACTCAGTAATGTGTTGTGTGATTTGCCCCAAACATAACACTGAAGTATTACTAGTGCCTTGTTGCAAACAGGATGCATGTTTTGGAATATTTTTATTCTATAGAGGCATCCTTCTTTTCACTCTGTCAATTTGGTTAGTATTGTGGAGAATCTACAATGTTGTTGATCCATCCTCAGTTTTCTCCCATCGCAGCCATTAAACTCAAACTGTTTTAAAGTTATCATTGGCTTCATGGTGAAATCCCTGAAATTCCTCTCTGGCAAAGGAGTTAGGAAGGACACCTGTATCTTTGTAGTGACTGGGTGTATTGATACACCATCCAAAGTGTAATTAATAACTTCACCATGCTCAAATGGATATACAATGTCTGCTTTTTTATTTGTACCCATCTACCAATAGGTGCCCTTCTTTGCGAGACATTGGAAATCATCCCTGGTCTTTGTGGTTGAATTGGTGTTTGAAATTCACTGCTCGACAGAGGGACCTTACAGATAATTGTATGTGTGGGGTACACAGATGTGGTAGTCATTAAAACAATCATGTTAAACACTATTATTGCACACAGAGTGAGTCCACACAAGTTATTATGCAACTTGTTAAGCACATTTTTACTCCTGAAATGAATTTAAGCTTGCCATAACAAAAAGAGTTGAATACTTGACCCCAGACATTTCAGCTTTTCATTTTTAATTAATTTGTAAAAATGTCAAAAAGGAATAATGTTTTTAGACATTATGGGATATTGTGTGTAGGCCAGTGATACTTTTTTAATTTCACCCATTTCAAATTCAGGCTGTAACAAACAAAATGTGAAAAGAGTCAAGGAGTGTGAATACTTTCTGAAGGCACTATATCACCTACAATATCTCAACCATACTGTATACAGTGCATTAGGAAAGTATTGAGACACTTTGACTTTTTCCACATTTTGTTACGTTACAGCCT